>NC_140237.1:13762769-13975269 GCF_949987555.1 Borostomias antarcticus
TCTATATCTATACTAGATATAGAGCTACACATGTCCTTGTAGAGCATGCTGGGTAACTCACCTCTGGTGCAGCCTGCATGATGCTGGGGTTGACCAGCTCTCTCAGGGGCAGCTGCCCTCCTGCCCCCTCACCGGAGCGCTGTGGTGACCTCACCTGAGAGCCGGTGCTCAGAGACCTGACCGTCTCATCAAACCTACAGACAGCAAAACAAAGTCAAGTGTTAGTAGTGTTATTACACCAAATGTATGGCGGTCCAAGTATTGAATGCAAAAAATGGAGGTCCGCACCGACAGCTGCTTCAAGGTATTTCTTCACCTGACGAAGACCCACCTTGGGTTGAAACATTGTTTTTTTGTCCTCTAGTAATAAAAAAGACCTTGGAGCAGCTGTCAGTGCGGACCTCAATTTTTTGCATTCTTTGTAACCATATTGTCTGGCACCAGCGGATGGTTGATGTGCTTAGCAACTCTACAACTTGGTCCAGGTACTGAACCCTGCAGCCAGACAATTGGGATATCAGCCTTACTTGTTATAGTACTGGTTAAGGTTCTCCCCTTCGTCCAGCACTTGTCTCCCAGCGAAGTCCAGAGTGATCTTCCTGTCTTTCCTGGAGGCGTGGCGAAGCTCCCGTAACTCCTCCTCCTTCTTCTTCAGGCTCTCACGCTCAATTGGTGCAAGCCACTGGTTGGAGTCGGTAGCAAAGTAGTCCGACTCGTCATCTAGGACCTGGGTTCTTCTCACACTATTGATGTTATGAAAACAACATTTTATCTTCTGGCTTTTTTAGTAGTGTTATTTAACCAAGAAAGTATTTTACGTGCCAATATGTAGCTCATGCTCGAAAACACTATCACCTTTGGCTGCAAGGATAAATTCAGTTTTATGGTCTGATACATGGAGCAGTTTGGTTCGCCCACACTCCCAAAAAGGCAGTAGTAATGTGAGTGAAAGATATCTTATTATACATTAGATGATTCTATAGATCTCAGCACATGCACATGGTTTGAAGCAGGTGTGGCCGAGCCTCTATGGAAGGAGGCCTCCTCAGAGCTCCAAGCACAATGTTTTGCACTGAACTTTAGAAATGGCTGCAGCAGAGCCAAACAGTGCTCTACTGACTTCAGGGAAGCATTAACATAGCAATATAGAAATAGAAGCATAGCAATATAGAAATAGATACATGCTTAAAAATACTACAAATTGTAGGTTTAATATACCCAGCAATTATTTCACAGTCATACATTTGGAATGGATATGTATTTGGATTTTACCTGTTCTTGTCATACTCCAGCAGTTTATCCTTGTGCTGGAGGGCCATTTCTAGTCCTGAGTTCATCCGGGCCTCCTGATGTGGAAGATAGTCCCTATCCCTGTCTGTCAAATACACGCATGCGCACACACACAAACACACACACACACATTGCAAGTCGAATGTTAAGGCGGATACATGGCCTGCCAAGCAAGAACATGTCTTTTTACATCACAAAATGGGCAGGCCCACTACATATGGAGCTACACGTGCAGGGCAAATTCTTTTTGCAATTTACACAAGGAACACAGAAATACCACATTTTACAAGGGAATACTACAGTCATACATTAATAAATTAACCTGGTTCAATCTGCAGGTGTGGTGAAGTGAAAAAGTGTCACAGTATTTATTTCTCTGATGAAGAATGCTTAATGCTACAGTAGCTCTGTCCCCATCTTGTAGCTATTAAGTCTGAACGACCTCAGGAGTAGAGGTCCAATAAGAATGCGCATCCTCTCAAAGCACAGCTCCTTCCACCACAATGACAGCCCCTCCCACCACAATGACAGCTCCTCCCACCACAATGCCAGCCCCTCCCACCACAATGCCAGCTCCTCCCACCACAATGACAGCTCCTCCCACCACAATGCCAGCCCCTCCCACCACAATGACAGCTCCTCCCACCACATAGACAGCTCCTCCCACCACAATGACAGCTCCTCCCACCTCATCAGAGTCCTGCATGTCTGGCTCTCACCTCCCATAAGCTTCTTGCGGAGTTTCTGGCTCTTGTTGGAGTCCCTCTGCAGGATGTCCTGCTCCTCCTTGGTGCACACCTGATCAACCAACGGGAAATTACATTACAGTCATTTGGCAGACACTTTCATCCAAAGGGATTTACAATAACTGCATTTAACGTAAAGGTAGTCAGTGTACTACTACTCGCCAGGACTCACACGTGCATTTCCTTACTAAACAAGTGACTAAGAGCATCATCTAGCGCTAAAGCCAAAGTGCAAGAGTAGCAAAATATAAATACAAGAAGTGCATAAGAGGGAGGTTCCTGATATTACTTCTTATGAAATTATGACAAGACAAATAAAAGTCTGTTTTAAAATTTGACGCTGTGCAAATTATAAGTATATTGAATTCCAATTTGTCAAATGCAAGTTTGTGAGTAGGCTACACATTTTGACCTTGAATACAATTTTTAGTGAACGCCAAGACGGGATCTTAATGCCATGTGATCTACAACAAAAAGCACAACTAATGTCCCTCTCTCACCAGATTGCCACAGAACAGGCAGGGGCCCGAGCCCTCCTGCTCACACACGATGCGGCCGCAGGTGAGGCAGTTACTGATGAGGCTGTGCTTCTGGGCCAGGCAGTCACAGGCGTGGCGTCCTGGCAGCATTATAGCCAGCTTGTCCTGGCCCTCTTTGGCGTAGAGACTCACAAACTTATTTTTCTTCTTTTGTGATGATGAACTACTGTTCTCTTGGGCCTGCAAAGAGACCCATGGAGAAACTGAATGGTAAAATCGTCGACTTCCCATTCAAATGTCTTACCTAGTTCAGTGGCAGACAATACAATACTGTACATTAGTCACATGTGCATGAAGTGCATTGTCATTCCTCATTCGTAATCTCAGGCGCAGACATAAAACGAAGCAAAAGGTGGTGGGTGAGTGATGAGTTATGAGCACAAACCTTCATTAAGTCAATGGGAGTTTTTACTGCCTCTGGCTCTGGTTCCACCTGGCTGACTGCCATCACCTCCAGCTTGTTCCTGCCTTTACGCTTGGATTTCTTCTGGGAGTCCTTGGTCATGTCTTGACCATCTGAACAAACACATTGTTGCAGGAAATTGTTATTGTCAGATATCTACATGCATACAAGTGTGTGTGTGTGTGTTCTGAATGTTACGGATTAAAGGAGTAGTAAAGGGAAAATGCATGTTTAACCCTGTTTTAAGGTTACTTATGATCATATACAATGGTTCAGATCAAAACGATCACAACAAAGCATTAGCACACACCATCAAAACACCAACAGGGCACATATACACATCCACAAGACAATAGCACACAATACCACATAGCATGATCCCCTACTAGCACAGTACGTAAAGCCGACGGGACACATTGGTCGTAGTTTGGTAGATTTGCTAGTTTGGTAGAATTTATACAAATTATAAAAATAAATAAAAACTGATTTTAATAATAAAAACTGATTCTGATTCTAATTGTAAGCTATAGTGTTGCTATTAAGATATCCATGTTATGCATATAGGAGTACTGTTACTATAGTTAGGCTACTGTTAGCACTTCAGCCTTCCACTGTGTCATCAGCTGCCCCTCTTCCCAGAGCAACCGACGTATTTTCAACCGGAGGTTTCGCGTCGCCCTGATTCAACCAGGTGTGATGCGGAATTCTGTGACCATCAGTGACCAGATCCGGTGGTCACTGATTTCCGCATGTTAATACACCGACATCTGTGATCACCGAAATGTGTGACCATGACCACCGCCGGTCACAAAATCCGATGGTCACACATTTTGCGATGGTCACAAATTCTACGTACTAGTAATTAGGTAGGCTACATAATAGGCTACAACCCCCTACCTGCTCCTGCCCCGGAGTCTTTGAAGAGGGACGTGCTGGTGTCGTCTGAGGTCTGTCTCTGTGTCCTCTGCCACCGGTCCAGCAGCTCATCTATGAACTGCTTCTTCCGACCGTCGGTCCCCTGGAGGAGGTCACCTACATACTCAGCTATCTCCTCTGCATCGTTGATAGCTAGAATATACCTGAGAACAAAATGAGTACCATATAGCTGTCATTAGAGAAGACAGCCTGTACTGTAGTAGGCTACAGCTAACCAGCTCCGTGCATTTACTGTATGATGACTTTCACGCAAGCTTGCGCTTTTAGACCACACAGTCACACTGCCGGGCAAGGAAAACACAGAGACATTGGGCCTTATTCAGTTTCAACAATAAAGTACTGTCAGACAGCCTCTCACTAGCTCCACACTGGCACTCAACGACTACGTGGCCTTTGACTGACATTTCAGTATCAGCAGCTACGTCTCTGCGCCTCTACCAATGTAATGGCTATAGGCTACTGAGTAACTATCCTGTGTGTCTATTTGACAGCTTGCTAATCTAGCCAGATATGTGGCAGGCTAACGTTAGTAGGTGGTTAGCATACTATTTCCACCAATATTGCACTTACTTGACAATGTCTTCGCAGGCTTCCAATCCAAATTTGTGCTGTAACTGGTCCAAACACCAATGTAGCAGGGCATCCGACATTATGGAATATAATCTAACTTTAATGAGGCAAATTAGGACCGATATTATAATGTAGCACTAGTGTAAAAGTCAGCCGGAGAGATATCAAACGCGCACGTCCCAACAAAAAATGTCTTCCGGCTGAAAACACTGCACCAAAGAAAAGCCCCCCCCCATACTACTCCAATACTATGTGATAAATACGTTGTAATTTCGTGGTGAATACATTTCCTCGTGAACATTCAGTCTTTCTTTCAATTAATTTGTCATCATCATTTATCGACACTATTACCTAGCACTATAGGCTGGAACTACGGTACAAGCAAGTACAGACTCAGACTGCTGCATTTGTTCAGTTCAGCCACTGGGTGGCAGTTGTGGGACAAACACCCACGCAGAACCGTAATATGAGATATCCGAAAGGGGTACTCTTGTCATGCCTTCCATACAACCCTAAAGGTGTTACCGTAATGTAACACTCCAACAAGGGCACAACCTGCATCCATGTCAGAGTATGGGAAGGCAACTAAATCTATGGGGATGGGGTATCATATTGACCAACAGGGTAGGCAATATTAATTTAATCTTTGTCGTCTGCCATTTTCCTTGGGGTGCATGCGGACGACCAAATGTATGAAGTAGTAGGCTATTTGGATTTTCCTACAGGTAAAGCGAGGTGAAGACCATTAGGCTACAGGCTAGGATGTCAAATCAGGAAAGTGCAACATGGACCATTGACAAATGAAATCACTGACAATACCAACCCTGCCGAAGCGCAGCGTACATATGTCGGTGCATTGGCGATTTTATAGGGGGGGCAGGGGCCCTGATTGGACAGCCCAACTCTGCTCAGATTCTTAAAAAAAAAAAAAAAAAAAAAAAAACTTTTTTTTTTTTTTTTTTACTAATTAACACAATTATTAAATACATAATTGTGGTTTGTACCAGTTTGTGTTAGATCATCATTAATTTTAAAAGTGTATTTATTACTTAAACTAGGCTACCTTTAAAAATATATATATATTCATAATCCACTAATGGCACATACTGCTCAGTGCTCAACAAGCTACAACTAGCCAACCTGCTCATAATGGCAAAAAGAGCTATAAAAACAATTTACCACTTCTTCATAAAATAAAATAAAATCTGGCAATGCTAATGAAGAAGCTTCCACTCGAAATGACAGCGCAGCAGGTGCAATCGAATGCAGAAGTGCTCCAGAGGCTATCGGAGCTAAATGGTGTTGAGATACTTTAAGATGTAATGCATCATCCCCGACATGGGCGGCAGCAGTGAGTAGACTAAACAAAGCGGAGAGCGCCGATTCGCCGGTAGAAGAAGACAGTCGATGCGCTGTGGATATAAAACATTTAAGTGTACAAATTTGCCCTTTATTTGAAAGGTGGGGGACTACAAACTGTAGCGACTTAGGAGAAAAGGCTTTCATCTTTCCAACGATGTGTTTACTTTGGTGAGTAACGAAACGGTTTTGTCTGTAGACTCGGACGAGCGGGCAGATGAAGCGCTTTCATAGGCAAATTGCATTGAGAGTAACAGGGCGTTATACGTAGGATATCGCCCTGGACCAGGTCTATGTGACAAATGTACATTTCCAATAAAGTCAGGGTAGGACTGTAATGTAACAGCACTGTCACGTCTTTTAATCACATCGTAGTTACGTATTTCAGCAGCAGTGAGGGTTACGTTGCCGTACATTCTCCCTGAGGTCGGTTATTTTGTTTATTTTGCGGCTGTATAGGCACGTGTCAGCTAGGTCCGCTGTTGGTACCGTCGCAAATTTACCAAACTACGACCAATGTGTCCAGTCGGCTTTACGTACTGTGCTAGTAGGGCAGTAGGCCTACATATGTGGCATAGCTCTACACTTAACAGCTTTATCAAATCAGCCGTTTCAGTGCTATAATAATATATAATATGTTCTAATACAATGATTGATTGACTGTCAATTAAGCAATGCAGTACATTTGATTGAACCATATTAACTTTATTAAATTTGTTTATAAAATCTAGCTTTATTACTTTATTAGCCTACTTACATTCAACTCTACGGGAATAATCTCATGGAATGTCATAAAATCTGAATCCGCACACATTTTTACTTCTAGAAAAATACATTTATTTGTGAGAGCCCAAAACATAAGGTTCAAGAGGTGCTGATAGATTGAAAGGACAAGCATGAAGTTCTGACAAAATAACATTGTAGACAATTGGACAAGAAACCTCAAATGAAATTATCATTATAACTGTGCCTTGAATGAAACAAAAAGTGCTTCCAAATTATATATGTAAAACTAACCTAACCTTTCAATGGAGTATAAAGAAATTAGAAAGCAAGTACAACAGCCTAGAATGGGTGAAGTCTTATGCGGAAAAAAAAAAGTGTTCCTGTATGGAACAATGTTGTTGATACTACTGTAGCCAAACCAACATGATGAAGACAACCCATGTTATCACATATAGTAAACTATGGTGCGCTGTTGTGTGTGAGGCTCTTATGGACCTGAACCAGCTTGGAAAGAACTAAGAGGCTCTGGTGTCACTTTCTTGTCAGGACAGTTATTATTAGTTTATTAGTTAATTCGTTAGTTAGTTGGTTAGTTAGTTAGTTAGTTAGTTTGTTCGTTTAGTTAGTTTTAACAAACAGACTTTGTTTGACACCGTTTTAACATACTTTATTTGTCAGTTATTATTCGTTTGTTAGTTAATATTAGTGACTATTGTGAATAGCCGGCAACTGCGCAGCTTTCATCTTTTTTGTGCCTTGCCTTGTTGTACTGCCCCTTTGTACATTTCTGTGCTTACTCTGCCTTTGTGTCATGTGTTTTATATTGTTGTGTGTATTTGCTGCAACAAAAGAATTTCCCTTCGGGGATAAATTAATTATCTCGAAAATCGGAATGGGTGTATTGTATTGTATGTGTGGGAATGTTCAGGGAACGTAGTGCATGGGAGCATTACCCCAGTACCCGTATGCCAGTTGAGGTGATGTGTGTTTGGGGTTGTGCTTCTTTGTGCGGTCTGGCCGTGGTTTGGCCTGGTGGGACTAATCGTCCTAGAGATTTGTCTTCGGTTAGGGTTCTGGTTTGATTTTTATTTTCATTAGTATTGTTGTATATGGTTCTGTTGCAGTTGCTTATTGCGGTTCCATCCACCAGGACTCAGCAGCACCGGCAAGGTGGCAGTAGCGTCCTCTCCAGCAGCCCTTCCCAGACCTGGCATTTCATTGCTACTTTTACCAGGCTTTTAGACGCAGATGAAGAGTAGGCTACTAAACCTCCACAGGTCTACTGTGTGACTCTGCTCCAACAACTCGGACGACTGGGAAAATGAGTCCCTGACAACCAAAAATCTTTTGAGAAATGTACTTAATTTGTGTTAACAGAATATTGAACTGGGGAACGTTATGACCCTGGGAACATAGAACCCTGGGAACATATGGGAACACAGGACCCTGGGAACATAGAACCCTGGGAACATATGGGAACACAGGACCCTGGGAACATAGAACCCTGGGAACATATGGGAACACAGGACCCTGGGAACATAGAACCCTGGGAACATATGGGAACACAGGACCCTGGGAACATAGAACCCTGGGAACATATGGGAACACAGGACCCTGGGAACATAGAACCCTGGGAACATATGGGAACACAGGACCCTGGGAACATAGAACCCTGGGAACATATGGGAACATTATGACCCTGGGAACATAGAACCCTGGGAACATAGGACCCTGGGAACATAGAACACTGGGAACATATGGGAACACAGGACCCTGGGAACATAGAACCCTGGGAACATATGGGAACACAGGACCCTGGGAACATAGAACCCTGGGAACATATGGGAACACAGGACCCTAGGAACATGGAACCCAGGGAACATATGGGAACACAGGACCCTGGGAACATATGGGAACACAGGACCCTGGGAACATATAGGAACATAGGACCCTAGAAACATAGATATGTGACCATGGCTATCCATTCTCTTCTGAAGGCTTTTCAATCAAGAATCAGGCATATATTCTTTTGAGCCAGTTGCACTCTACACATTTTCCCCTGGTTTTAAATGGGACCTATTCTGCAAAACTCACTTTTTTTCCTTTTTTTTAAACCTTAGCCTACTCTTTGACCTTGATTTGCCTTTTTGTGTGTTAAGGGTTTCATGAGTGCAATGGAGTGGCAAAGATTTGTTTATACAACGGTTAGTTCTGGTTCTTGATTCTGATTGGCTGGAAGCCGTGTTAAAATGCTTTGTAACAAACACCTGGGACCGCATATCATTCCATTTTCAGTATTAACACGCCTACCATTTGATCCAATGCATTGTAGTTGTTGTTGTTGCTTGGCAACCCTTTTGTTAGGGGAACTATTTTGCTCGGCGGAATTGAGGGAATGATGCTTCGTTTTGAATAAATGTTAATATTTTACATTGCTGTGTTTATTTTACACTAATAGCTGTAGTAACCGTTATATAAAAGCAATAAACCACTCGAGGCCGTGTGTTATAGTGATTTTATAACAGCTGGGGGGGTTTAGGCACTCCGCTTCACGCCTAACAACGCCCCCTAGCTGTTATAAAATCACCATAACACACGGCCTCTTGTGGTTTATTGCTTAAGTATATCATGTTCAAACCTAATATATTGAAACCTTTATGAGTAGGCTTTACATTTTGGTGTCATTTGATATTCAAACTCAGGTTACCAAACCAAAACTGTACTGCATTTCTGGCTTGTGACAAGTATAACTTTAGAGATTGCCTCCAGACACACGTATACCGATGGTGCAGAAGATGAAGACCAGAGAGAAGGCGATGAGGCAGAGGCGGTCGATGACAGATGCCAAAAACTTCCACTCGCTACACAGCGCCTCCTCCTCGTATTGGTCACGGAGGCGCTTAGCGATGTAGCGCACCTCCTCCAGGATCCTGGCCAGCTCGGGCTCCACCTTGCCCGCTGAGGAGGCTTGATCTGTGGGTAACAGAACCTCGTAGAGCATGTTGCTGTTGGTGGACTGGGGAGGCAAGCCGCTGGTGTCTCCACCGGGGACGCTACTTCCGGAATGCTTGTTACTGCCGGGGCGCTTCATGCACAGGAAACAGGCGCACCAGTTGAATAGGAAGACTTGAACCTTCAAACAAAATAAAACAGGGTGATGAGTATAAAAATTACTGTGCCTGACTTGAGATACTCTATCATCTCAAATGTCACAAAACAAATGTAAATTTACTGCTGACACCCGTAATCAGGAAGTATCAGCCTTTTGTGCACTGCCCAGAACTACCTGGAGTTTTATTATATATTTTTTTAAGATTAGTGGTGCTTTTACATTCCAACAATTGCTAAAATGTGCAGGTTACCAAACTCCTGTGCTTATACAACAAATCAATGTAATTTTGAGCAGGTGTTGATGCAAGATTCCAGCACCCTATAATTTACACTATCAAGGCGGTTAGACTTACCAGACACTCAGGGTTCTGCTCAGTGACCATCAATAAGGAACATGAATACTTTAATGTTCTCCAATAGAATGTTAACATGATTTCCAGGTAATGATGACGGTATGAAAAGGCACTCACCCACTTTGGCATCCTAGCTCCTCTTGGATCATGGTGATGGCATTGTAAAACCAGAACCGTAGTTAATACTGAGAGACCCACTATCACCATGGTGGCGGCAAAGTACTTTGCTGTAAAGAGAGAGAGAGATAGAGAGAGAGAGGGAGAGAGAGAGAGAGAGAGAGAGATAGAGAGAGAGAGAGAGACACACACACACAAAATAGAGGTGAGCAAGTGACAGGGCCTGTCTTATCGTTATCATATTCTGTGAAGTGGTGCTATTGTACACTAATTGTACGTTCACCGTTGTCTTTTGTTCTTTTTTTATTTTTATTATCTCTGAGAACTCTGTTAAAGCACCTGGACTTGGAGGTTAAGTCCCAGATTGGCTTACATATCACAGGCACTGACTCAGAGGTCGGCGGCATGATCTGTGCCACCAGCAGCATGAAGACGACCAGGGAAAGCAGAACAGTGATTCCTGTAACGAGACAGCAGCCCAGTCAACACTCTCTCCAGGTATAGTCACTATACACTATCCATCTACTCAGGGACTCTCTCGTCTGAAATATGACAAAGCTGCTTCAGCCATACTGTACATGTACGTTTTGACCATAGTGTCACAAAACACATTTGACTGCATTCAATACCATTCATTAGATTACATGTTTGAAAGTGAGACTATAATACTGTGAATGAGAATGATTTAATAAGGGGTTATTCCTTAGCCATACTGTATAATAGACTAGTTTTACATTTATGAATATTTCATTGAGCACGTAAAACCTGTTTCTGTTAAAATTGGAGTTCAGGCCCAGATTTCTCAAACCCAATTAGTATCTGTAAGGCAAGGCAAGGCAAGGCAAGTTTATTTATATAGCACATTTCAGCCACAGGGCAATTCAAGGTGCTTTACATGAGACATTAAAAGCATTAAAACAAAAAGCAAGACATTATAGACATTTAAAACAAAAGGCAGGACAAATTAAAAGCATTAAAACAAAAAGCAAGTCATTATAGATATTTAAACAAAAAGCAGGACAAATAGAATACAGGAATAAAAGTTACAGTGCAGTATACTGATAAACATAGCTCCTCTTAGAAAGCAGTGGCAAAAAGAAAAGTCTTCAGGCTTGTTTTAAAAGAACCAAGAGTTGCAGCAGACCTGCAGTTTTCTGGAAGTTTGTTCCAGATATGTGGAGCATAAAAACTGAATGCTGCTTCTCCATGTTTTGTTTTAACTCTGGGGACAGAAAGTAGACCTGTGCCAGACGACCTGAGGGGTCTGGATGGTTCATAGCATATGAGCAGATCAGAAATATATTTTGGCCCTAGGCCATTCAGTGCTTTATAAACCAACAGCAGTATTTTAAAGTCAATTCTTTGACAGACAGGAAGCCAGTGTAAAGACCTTAGTACTGGTGTGATATGCTCCACTTTCTTAGTCTTAGTGAGGACTCGAGCAGCAGCGTTCTGAATCAGCTGCAGCTGTCTGATCGATTTTTTAGAGAGACCTGTATACATGCCGTTACAGTAGTCGAGTCTACTGAAGATAAACGCATGGACAAGTTTTTCCAAATCCTTCTGGGACATAAATCCTTTGATCCTTGATATATTCTTCAGGTGATAGTAGGCTGACTTTGTAATTGACTTAATGTGGCTGTTGAAATTCAGGTCTGAGTCCATGACTACACCAAGATTTCTGGCTTCGTTTGTGGTTTTTAGCATTACTGATTGAAGTTTGTAGTGGATGTTTGCTAAAATAAAAGACAAGGTGTCTTTCTGGGTTTTATTATATACACCTGCGCCAGCGCCCTCAAGGTCTCAGGCCGAGTGAGCGCCATCCTACTCCATCAGTAGGCTACTTTTATTCATTCAGATCCCAGTGAAAGTGTCAAGGTGCCGTGCATCTACAGTAGCAGCAGCGGCCGGATCAAAACGCAGGCGAGCAAGTTCAGACTTTAACCCAAAAACGATGAAGGGGAATAACAAAGGTACAATGGCACAGCCAAGGAAACATGCAGGAAACAAGGGAAAACACACAGAGACACGGACTACATGCATGATGTGGAGCCGAGCCCAAACATGGCCGGCCTTTCACCTCCATTCACTTTTTAGACTTGGATAGCAAAATATTCCCCCCATTCATTGCCAATAGGGGAACAGAAACGGCCATATCTTGACATAACCTGGGAAGGTCACAGAGACAGGATTTGGACTGGAATAAAGTTGTTGACCTAGCGAAGGCATCAATGCCAAATATGTCCTGTTCACACGCACGTGCGCACGCACAGAGACGCAAAATGCATTCACGGGTGGAGGTCTGTGCTCTCTGAGCACCATTTCTAGTTTGCGTTGTATTGCATTTTTTCTATTCAAATCTGTGTTGCATTGTGGTATGTTCCATTTCATTCCATGCAATGAAACAGTATTGTATCCTGGTTGATCATGACCCTGATTAACCATGTGCTATCAATCCTTTGACAAGTGGTGACTGCACAGTACGTTTCTACATTTTTTCATTGTTTGCGACTACGTTTTTGTTTAAAGACATGAGGAAGCCTGGCTGACAAGTATTTAGTAATCCTAAGTGGTTATGTAAAACCAAAAATGGTATGAGGTTTGCACACCACACTACAAAGCTGCTCTACTACAACTAAAGAACATGGCTGCCATAAGTAAAAAGAAGAAAAACAAGCCGATATATTAAGTGAGCTCACCCAGCGAGATCTTCTCCCCCGAGTCTGCGGGCAGCAGGAAGACCAGCAGGGCCATGATGGAGACCAGCACGCAGGGGATGAGAAGGTTCAGGACGTAATACAGAGTCCGACGACGCAGGACGACCGTGAAGGTGGCAGAGTGGTAGAGCGTGTCTGGACAGCAAGCGTACATGGTCTCGTTCCTATGTCCAGTTAACTCTGAGTCAGGCACAAACCACCAGGGAATTAGATTAAGAGAGACACACAAGACCACACTTCTTGGATAAATATACATACGTGTTTCTAATGTGGTCCTTGATTTTAAAAAAATGTATGAAATTAAAGAAATAAATAGATATCAGGGAACTGGTTTTTGGTTGCTTTGTTCAAATATTAAAGATACTATTTCCCTCCACCAAAAAAGCGCCAAATAACAAAATCACCCCTCAAAGACAACATTTTCCCAACTCAATGACTTAAGTTAAAATTTAGACATTTATTTTTCAAATCTTTCCCTCACATTTGAATATTATTGTTCAACAGAATCAATATATTTCTTAAGTGTAACAGCCTTCCCTAAGGTCTTTCCGTAGTTTGTTAAAAATGTTTAATCATCGTGTTTGTTGCCATGGAAACAGCGAGGTTAGCATTAGCTGGTTATTCTGACTGGCTTGCATCAAGGATTGCATTTGCATCTTTAATTATATTGGGCTGCCAAAAATAAGAGCTTTGTTAAATGTGCTGTAAACTGTTTACTTTCAGTTTAATACTTGTCTTTAGTGTATGTGCTGACAGGATGCTTTTTTCAAAACTGTCTTCCCTTAATGAATAAAGGACTTTGGACAGAGCTACAATTGTATCTTAATTAAGCCTTTGTCAATGATGTTTTAAGGAGGGATACAGTATGTCTACTCTTCCTCACATCTTTGATGGAGTTTGCGTTTTGTGTGTGTGTGTGTCACTGTTCAGTAATGAGCAATAATATTAATGCTTCACATCCTCCAAGAATCCCCAAAACCCCAGATCTGGAGAATGCCACCTTGATGTCTCACCTACAAGGTCCCATTCTCCGTTGGTGGTGTAATCGCCATCATAGTTGGGATCCTCTGCCAGCTGCAGGTTCAGGTCACTACCGTCGTAAACCCACGAGCCGAACTTCAGCTCGCACCGCTGGACATCAAAGGGGAACCAGAGCATGTCGATGGAGCAGGAGCTCTTGAGGATTCCTATAGAGGACAGAGATGAAAGAGGAGGTCAGATGGAAAAGACTCTTTAGTCCACGGACGGCCAATATGTATCCGGGGCGGCTGTAGCTCAGTTGGTAGAGTGGGTCGTTCAATGATCGCAGGGTCAGTGGTTCGAATCCCAGTTCTGACTGTCCACATGTCGAAGTGTCCTTGAGCAAGACACCTAACCCCCAATTACTCCATACCAATTAGCGGTGGTAACGTCATCAACCCCACACACACCATCTAAAACCAACTCTCAATTCTATTCACTAATCTACTGCAATGCAATTATACAGTATGTACACTTCAAGCGCACACACACTGGAAACCACAAGGCCAGGCATTAAGCAGGAGACAGGACTATGATAAAGTGCAGCTAAGCTCCTCTGGTCTTGGCTGGTGATGGAACTGATGTATCTGAACTGATGTTCTGTAATAGAAAGCCTCCCTGCAGGATACATGTCAGACACACACACACACACACACACACACAGACACACACAGACACACAGACACACACACAGACACAGATACGCACACACAGACACAGACACGCGCACACACACACACACGCACACACACGCGCGCGCACACACACACACACACACACAGACACAGAGAGTACAGCTGTTGATCAGATCTAGGGGGAAGGATTGTCTCAGTACTTGTGTCTGGATCTGTTTGGGCTGCAATAACATTCAGCCTCGTTTCTGCAGCTGTGTGCGTCGCACTTCCACTGCAGCTTAGGCTGCCAGCGCTTCCTGTGGATCATGTGTTTGTGTGTTTGTGTGTCATGTGACACAGCTTGTTTACCTATGGTCACTACACACTTAAGTTAGACCCAGGTAGCCACACAGGGTGCTGGTTGTTTTAATTCGTAGATCCGCCCCAAGATTCGGATCCGCTCCAAATTTCACTCTGGATGACGAATCGAACAGGCTGTTGCTACTGTAGCTTGCAGGTTCCCAAAATTATTTATTGGCTATTCATGCAAAATCATGTCTTTCTGTTTGTGTTCCAAAATGTTTTGAATTGCTTGTATTGGGAGCTGATCTGGGGCCTGGTAACTCAGCGTTTGTGATGGGTGTTTACAGACCCCCTTCTGCTGACGCCGGCTCTATTGATAAAATTGTAGAATTACTCTCTGTATTCAAGTTCTGAGATGATTGTGATGGTTGACGTTAATCTAGACTGTCTGAGGGTGCTTCTAGTTGCCTTAAGGAAGTTAGTGGTAATCTCAGTTTATCCCAGCTGGTTATTGAGCCCAGTATGCCAAATCCAAATAATTATGCAAGATCTACCCTCATTGATTTAACATGAGGAAGGCCTATGGGTATGTGTTCAGAACATCTCCCTCTACAAATCCATACAAAAATATTTCATTTCTGCTGTTAAGTTTTGGAGAAATTCCATTACAAAGTCTTACTGCACACAGATCAGAAATGTCTATTTCTCATCTTTGACAGTCCACAAAATCTGAATGAATCTTCTCTAATAGATGTGACAGGAGTTCAGCATGTGGGGTTTTTAACTTGGGTATAAGTGACCCTTGCCTCACGGCATGTTAGAGGTATTAGATTGGTGAAAACGAGGTCACACACTGTTGTAAGGAGACATTTTTAATCTTTCAGATTTTTTATCCTTTGCACGGCAGAGACTGATGAAATTTAGGTGGCCCTTGACAAACTTTGCAGAAACATTTATTTTTTATATCTGACAAACATGCTCCTTTTAAGAGGATTCGAATCAAAGAGTATCACCTTGGTTTTCTCAGGAGCTGTCAACTTTGTTCGATGATAGGAATTCTGCATAGTCTCATGCCAGGCGCTCAGGAGACACTCAACATTGTCTTTCCTTCAGAGAACTCAGAAATAGATGCACTGCAGCTGTGAGAAAAGCTCAATCTGATTAGGGGCCGCGCAGCTTTAGATGGGCCCTCTTGTATTTCCCAATATTCTATACCTCCTTCTACTTCCCAGGAAGTCTGACTTGCCATGCATGAAAAATCACTCCAGTTCTGCGGTCTTTACACTGGCTTCCTGTTATGGGGCGGCTGTAGCTCAGTTGGTAGAGCGGGTCGTTCAATGATCGAAGGGTCAGTGGTTCGAATCCCATCTCCGACTGTCCACATGTCGAAGTGTCCATGAGCAAGACACCTAACCCCAAATTGCTCCCAATGAGCAGGTTAACACCTTGCATGGCAGCTACCACCATTGGTGTGTGAATGTGTGTGTGAATGGGTGAATGAGAGGCCATTGTAAAGCGCTTTGAGTGCAGCTAAGGTGGAAAAGCGCTATATAAGTGCAGTCCATTTACCATTCCTGTCTGTCAAATAATTTACTTTAAAATACTGCTGTTGGTTTATAAAGCACTGAATGGTTTAGGGCCAAAATATATTTCTGATCTGCTGCTACGTTATGAACCATCCAGACCTCTCAGGTCGTCTGGCACAGGTCTGCTTTCTGTCCCCGGAGTTAAAACAAAACATGGAGAAGCAGCAATCAGTTTTTATGCTCCACATATCTGGAACAAACTTCCAGAAAACTGCAGGTCTGCTGCAACTCTCAGTTCTTTTAAATCAAGACTGAAGACTTTTCCTTTTGCCGCTGCTTTTTATTAAGTCAAATAAGTATTCATTCGTACACTGCACTAACTTTTATTATTGTATTATATTTTGTAATATATTTTATCTTTCCTGCATTTTGTTTTAAATGTCCTTTAATAATGTGTTTCTTGCACTTTGTCTTGATGCTTAATGTAAAGCACTTTGAATTGCCTTGTTGGTGAAATGTTCTATACAAATAAGCTTGCCTTGGCAGGGCAGGGCAGGGCATGTATCCACTAAGGCAGAGCATGTATTCACTAAGGCAGGGCATGTATCCACTAAGGCAGGGCATGTATCCACTAAGGCAGGGCATGTATTCACTAAGGCAGGGCATGTATTCACTAAGGCAGGGCATGTATCCACTAAGGCAGGGTATGTATCCACTAAGGCAGGGCATGTATTCACTAAGGCAGGGCATGTATCCACTAAGGCAGGGTATGTATCCACTAAGGCAGGGCATGTATCTACTAAGGCAGGGCATGTATCCACTAAGGCAGGGCATGTATCCACTAAGGCAGGGCATGTATTCACTAAGGCAGGGCATGTATTCACTAAGGCAGGGCATGTATCCACTAAGGCAGAGCATGTATTCACTAAGGCAGGGCATGTATCCACTAAGGCAGGGCATGTATCCACTAAGGCAGGGCATGTATCCACTAAGGCAGGGCATGTATTCACTAAGGCAGGGCATGTATTCACTAAGGCAGGGCATGTATCCACTAAGGCAGGGTATGTATCCACTAAGGCAGGGCATGTATCTACTAAGGCAGGGCATGTATCCACTAAGGCAGGGCATGTATCCACTAAGGCAGAGCATGTATTCACTAAGGCAGGGCATGTATTCACTAAGGCAGGGCATGTATCCACTAAGGCAGAGCATGTATCCACTAAGGCAGAGCATGTATCCACTAAGGCAGGGCATGTATTCACTAAGGCAGGGCATGTATCCACTAAGGCAGAGCATGTATCCACTAAGGCAGAGCATGTATTCACTAAGGCAGGGCATGTATTCACTAAGGCAGGGCATGTATCCACTAAGGCAGGGCATGTATCCACTAAGGCAGGGCATGTATTCACTAAGGCAGGGCATGTATCCACTAAGGCAGAGCATGTATCCACTAAGGCAGAGCATGTATTCACTAAGGCAGGGCATGTATTCACTAAGGCAGGGCATGTATCCACTAAGGCAGGGCATGTATCCACTAAGGCAGAGCATGTATTCACTAAGGCAGGGCATGTATCCACTAAGGCAGGGCATGTATCCACTAAGGCAGGGCATGTATTCACTAAGGCAGAGCATGTATTCACTAAGGCAGGGCATGTATTCACTAAGGCAGGGCATGTATTCACTAAGGCAGGGCATGTATCCACTAAGGCAGAGCATGTATTCACTAAGGCAGGGCATGTATTCACTAAGGCAGGGCATGTATCCACTAAGGCAGGGCATGTATCCACTAAGGCAGGGCATGTATTCACTAAGGCAGGGCATGTATCCACTAAGGCAGGGCATGTATCCACTAAGGCAGGGCATGTATTCACTAAGGCAGGGCATGTATTCACTAAGGCAGAGCATGTATTCACTAAGGCAGAGCATGTATTCACTAAGGCAGGGCATGTATCCACTAAGGCAGGGCATGTATCCACTAAGGCAGAGCATGTATTCACTAAGGCAGGGCATGTATTCACTAAGGCAGAGCATGTATTCACTAAGGCAGGGCATGTATTCACTAAGGCAGGGCATGTATTCACTAAGGCAGGGCATGTATTCACTAAGGCAGAGCATGTATTCACTAAGGCAGAGCATGTATTCACTAAGGCAGGGCATGTATCCACTAAGGCAGAGCATGTATTAGATAGAAATGATACAAGTCCTCTCTTCTGGATGTTGGTACTGATGGTCTCTGCCCAGTAGACCAAGTCTCTCAGGTCTCCCTTCAGCTCTTTACACATCTTGAAGTAATTGATGCTTTGCAATCCATAGATCCTAAGGGACAGATGTAGGCTACTAACATGTTAGCGCCTGTTTTTGGCATTATTTCGTATAACGACATGGCAAGGTACTGCATGTACGAACAGACCGCACATGCGTCAAAACGCATTTCACGCGGTGCTCGCAAATGTTAGTACATCTGCCCCTAAGTATTCTAGAGGAGAGGACCATTTAGATTTATTGTATCGGAGCCAAGTCCCGAACTCCGATACAGGAGCGCAACAGAAGTTCTGGAGACCTTGTTGGTACTGTAAATAACCTTGCTAATCATTTAATAGTACTCTGGGTGACTGTGGTTCAGGTGGTAGTGCGGGTCGTCCAAAGATCGTAGTGTCGAAGTGTCCTTAGGCAAGACACTGAACCCCAAATTGCAACCAATGAGCAGGCTAGCACCCTACATGGCAGCCACCATTGGTGTGTGAATGTATGTGTGAATAGGTGAATGAGAGGCCATTGTAAAGCTCTTTGGATAAAGGCGCTATATAAATGCAGTCCATTTATCATTTACTAAGTCCACGTCAATCAGGATTTAGAGCCAATTACAGCACAATTTCACCATGACATTCGTTACAAATGAGGATTTCACCAGTAGATGAGAGGAAACACTGTGCTGCCCTCTTCATAGATCTGTCAAAAGCTTATTAATCTTAAATCAGTCTTTAATGCTACTGTAGTAAAATTACATTTCTGTTGTTCTCAAGCATCAGAAATATTGATTATGATGAAGTGCTTAATATATCTACTGCTAGTGGCACTTGAGAGTCATTGAGTATAAATCTTATCTTTTGATGGAAATTTTTCTTTTAAGTTTCATGTTGATAACCTCTAAGCTGCTACAGAAAATTGGCTTCCTGTACAGAAACAGATCTAGCTTTCCTTTGATTAGTAGGAAGAGGATTGTTGAAACGGTTTTCTTATCAGTTTTGAATTATGGTGATATAATTTATAGATGTGCTGCTGCCTCAACTCTTAAACAACTGGACTCGGTCTATGCACAGGGGCTTGGTCTATGTCTATGCACAGGGGCTTGGCATTCCGTGAGGCGTGCGAGTGTGGCGCCTGGGAACAAACCGCAGACCACGTCATCCAGGACTGTCCGATATACCGGACACCCAACGGAATGTGTGGCCTGACGGTTGTGGATGACGAAACGGTGACATGGCTCCTGGAGGTGTGCCCGGATATATAGCCCGGGAGACCCCCTCACCCAGGCTTTGGGGTGATAAAAGGATAGCCCCTCGACCCTGAGCCGGGCGGGAGAAGAAAGCGGCGGTATAGCTCAGGAGGTAGAGCGGGTCGTTCAGTGATCGTAGTGGTTCGAATCCCGGCTCCTCCTGACTACCTGTCGAAGTGTCCTTGGGCAAGACACTGAACAACAAATTTCTCCCAATGAGCAGACAAGCGCCTTGCATGGTATCTGCCGCCATTGGTGTGTGAATGGCGCTCCGGCCCAGTGTAACAACTGGATGGGGAGCGCGTTACAAATGCAGTACCTATACCTAAAGCAACAACTGACCAAAACGACGAAGGAGAACTTCATACAGTGGCAGGTTCTCGAGTTAACGGTGAGACGGACAGAGAGAGACAGACTCCTCCCTTTATTGTACGATCTGCTCTCCTGCTCCAAGTGATGCACCCAGACTACCTGCTGACTGATAGGCTGGCTGGCTGACTGACAGGCTGACTGGCTGGCTGACTGACTGACTGACTGACTGACTGACTGACTGACTGACTGGCTGGCTGACTGGCTGGCTGACTGGCTGATACACTTACTGCCGATTGGCTGACTGGCTGTTTGATCTACTGACTGGTGTGCTGCTCTAATGAGGAAACCTCAAGCACTCTTACCTGGAAGCACATGGACGCAGGACCCATCAGGTCTGATCAACACGTTCATGCGGACGGTGGCATCAGGCCTCTCGTCAGCACTGAGGATGATATGAGCTGTATGAGAACCCGACAGGGAAAAAAGCCAGAGAACGCTAATAGATCTTTGTAGATTGAAGGCGCTTTTTGGTAAAGGGGTTAATAGGTCATAAAAAGCAAGGCACTCTTCATTTAGTTGACATGCTTTTATTGTTATAGAATGTTCAGTGGAACAAAAAGCTTACAAACTCATTTTGATAAACTGCATTTCAGCACTTTAAAGGCATTTAAAGACATTTCAAAGGTATGAAGAGTGCCTTGTCCCTCTACACACTTTTTTTTAACAGCACGATGTGTTTTAACACTGTACAGAACAGTAAATCAAGGTCAAACTTGAGCTCTTGTGAAAAAGATGATAATACAAATACATCGATACAGGTAGGTACATTGCAACAAGCACTATACTGTATGTGCCATGTCCTCCCCTCTCTCTCTCCCAATGTTCCTGTCAGTCTATATAATCCTATATAATAAAAGCATACCAACTATCTTTGTATCTCGAGCATAACAACCTCCTGGACCCCCACCAGTCCGGGTTCAAGGCTGGCCACTCGACAGAGACTGCCCTCCTTGCAGTGACAGTCACTCCATGCCGCGAGCACAAGAACATGGAGAGAACTCTAGCCATTGGACTGAAACTATGTGTTGGTACAGACCACTGACTAAAGGTGGGGAAAACTGAATACCACGTTGTCTGATCAGGGAACGTTGATGTCAAAGCATTTCTCTGTGACTCACCCGGAATTCTGTCTGCTGTTATACTAAATAAATGTTGAATCGGATCTACAATTCTGTTCCGGCAAACTACTTTCCTCTGATTCTTCAATACCGTTAATAATCATCATATATCAGCTGTACTGCAGTACATGTATATGTTTATGTAAAGTAATAAATGTAACTACAAAAAACTGCTTCAAAATATTGTAAACGGTAAATAAATAAGATGAATTGCAGTTGTTGTCCCACTTTTCATTGCTGCCCTGTGCAACATTTAGGCCCTATCCAATGACCTGCTCCCTTCTGTTAAGGCCTGGCATTGAAAGGTGAAAAGTACATACATGCGCTGTATTAGTGCATAGGCTACTGTAGGCTATTTGAGTAGAAAAGCATGATGCTTGTGGAAACAACATCACCCCTTTAGAAACAGAGACAGAATCAAATGCTTTCATGCAATAAAATAATGTTTCACCTGTTATACAGTACAATATCGGGCTTCCAAACGAGACTCTCAGGAAATATTGCCGAGGTCACACCAGGGTAGTCTGACGTGTTCCACTGGAGATAATCATCCTTCCACTCCTGGAGAGAAAGATATCACATGCTTCATTCTACACATATCTGTACTGTAAGCCAAGCTACGCTGCGATTAGAGTCATGTTTTGGCCTCTGCCGGTAGGCTAAATCAGAGATTTGGATAAACAAAGTGTTATCCTTCTAATGCCGGGCTCAGACTACAGGATTTTTAGGCCGATTTATCCCTGATTCACCCCTTCCGACAATCGGAGGAGAAATCTGGTCTGGAACGTTGGTCGGGGCCGATGATCGGCCCAGATGATCTTGTAACGTGAGGGGTTTACAGATCCAATCTTATACCTCCCGATCGGCTGGCAGACCCATCGGGGCGGCCCCGATAATATCAAACATGTTTGATATTTAAGATTATTACGTCCCGACTTTACAAGTGAGACGGCGAGACCAGTGTTGCTCCCTCGGGCACTATAAGATCCTGTAGTGTGTGCTGATCCGTTATTTTCAAATCTTGCTGTGTGTGCTTGTTTGAGATGCGCAAGAAGAATATCTGTTAAGATTCTCCTTATGTGCGTGATGTAACCCGATTTCGAAATTGGTTAGGATTTTAAATATCCTGTAGTGTGAGCCCGGCATAAGCAGATGCGTCACAGTGTGAGTAAAAAGGTGTTTGGAGACACTGTGGAGACCCCCTAGCTTCCAGCAACCATGGCTCAAATGTTTCGGCATCCCCTCCTCCCTCTACCTGTGTCTCCCCAGGTGCCCCTCACGGCCTCGCTCAACACCTGTTCCCTGTCCCAACCACCGTACCCCTGACTCAACACCTGTTGTCCCAATCACCTGCCTGTCATCAGCCCAAATCTCCGGACTACGCAAGTGTTCCTCGCCAGATTGTGCCATAGCCAAAGTGATAATGTACCAAACCAAACTAGTCCTGGTTCATTCACCCCCCTCTAGTGATTTCTCATTAGAAGTGCCCGTTAGACTCGCATCCGCTCGCCTCCAGATTCATGTGCTTTTGGTCCACTCCTGTGGGTTACCATAACATCAGATATATTAAGGGTTAATCTCAGACAGCAAAAGGAAACCAGTCAATATCAATTTTCAGTCTTTTTTTTTTCTTACAGCATGTATTGCAGGAGCATAGCAGCAATGTATTTAAACACTGTACAGTCCAGTAGGTCAAGTTTAAACTTGAGCTCTTGTGATTGCAACAGGCACTATAAATTTAAGGACCATGGTGTTCATACTAGTCACAATGCCTAGGGAAATATAGGCTGCTCTGATGCAATAGCAGGTGTTAAAAACGATTCTTGGTCGAACACCAGGGCGAACGCAACTCTGCTATTCCAGCACATCTCTGCTCATGCGCCATGCTTTTGGCATAAATGATTTTATAGAAAACTGATATACTTGTTTGTTATCCGTTTTAAATCAATGAATCAATAATTTTACTAAACAACCGGTTATTTAAGGAATGAAACTTTTTAAACGAAATAGCCTGTACAATGGGTTTAGTAGGGGCTGCGCAGTCAAATGATTTTCTAAATCCATTTTTCCCTGTAAATACGTAATGTAAAAAAAATCAGAGGTCTATGTCCAAGCATTAGATATTTTTTGTCTCTGGCTCCAAGACAAGTAGGCTTCCAGTGTCTGTTTGTCGGCAAATTAGCAGCATTGCCTACTCGGTGCAGCGCCTCTCATTCAAAATATTAAGATACTGTGCAGTATACTTTAATTCTCAAAAACAATATTGCATTGGTTTTCAGAAAAAGAAGTGATGAAAAGAGGAAAAACCAAGGCATGTCTTCACTGACAAAAGACATCTCAAGATGTCTTCACAAATGTGTCATAAGACACGTCTTAAGACATCTCAAGACAAGGTGATGACTGAGTATGCATGTAGCCATGTATTCTCTTATCAAATTCAAAAACATCAATTAGGAAGGAAAGGGTGTTGGAAGGTGTGAAAATACTATTAAGGGAAGTGTGGAAAGATGGAAAGGAGGGTCAGATACTAAGGTAGATAAGAGTAGGCATATTTTGTATGTTATAACATAGCTCCACTGAATCATGCAATATCTTACCAGTGACAGCATTAAGCTGGTTGTCAGAACTTGATTCTTCTCATCCTAAAGCATGAAGACACTAGTGAGCATTTTGCAATAACAAGACATGCCAATCAGGAATCAGGAATCAAAACATCAAGAAACATACTGTACATTATGTACATAGCAGAAGCAGCATACTGAGCTAGTAATATGGTCTTCATCAAATTGCAGCAAAATTTGAAAATATCAGCTGTGAACAGACTTGGTTGAGATTTGAAATAGCTGTCTGTATTTTGGCACAAGACATTCATGATTGTGTATTCTGTAGGCTTATATAAGATATAGTGATAGTTGCAGGTCTCTGCCTAGGGCTCCAAACCCTAGACTTGCCACTGGATACTTGGTCGCATGCTTTTCAAACAGAAGGCAGAGAACATTAGTCTCAAGACTCTCATATGGAGTCAAAATGAGGCCAGAAAGCATTGTAAACGTAAGTGAAGTATTGTAAACGTAAGTGAGGTATTGTAAACAAAAAAATATGAATTCTCTCACGCTGCTCCAGTTCATCAGCACTTAGTCATTCAATTCGCCTTATCCACCTGGCAGCCATATTGGTCAGTCTGTGGTGCGGATAGGGAAGTGCCCGTTGACTTCAATGTTAAAAGTTCGCTGTAAAAATACCACTTCAAGAGCCGAAATAGTCAAAATAACAGGCTGAATACACTATCGGGGTTACAAACTCATCATTACCAGACTCTGATTGTTTTTCACTGCCGTTGTTTTCGCGTTTGGAAATACATGGAGGTGAATGAGCCATAGTGAGCTGTCAGCTGCATTCACTCCGATGTATTTCCAAACGCGAAAACAACGGCAGTGAAAAACAATCAGAGTATGGTAATGATGGGTTTGTAACCCCGATAGTGTATTCAGCCTGTTATTTTTACTATTTTGGTTCTTGAAATTGTGTTTTTACAGCGAACTTTTAACATTGAAGGCAACGGGCACTTCCGCATCCGCACCCCTCATTAGGCTACGTCAGACTGACCAATATGGCAGCTGAGGTGAATAAGGCGAATTGATCACGCAAGACTTGAGGAAATCAGAGGCTTGCATTGCTGAAGATGATAAGTCACTGTAGCTTGTGCTCATCAGGATTGAAATAGATGAGACACATTATAAGACTCCTTTTCATCACGTGTAACTGAGTTGAATTGGCTGAACTCAATACCCAGGATAAATACCGGCCTGCTGTAGTAGCTGGTGAAAGAGCTGTTAATGGAGGTGGTCATGAGTCCCATGTGTGTAAGAGGACCCAAGATGGAGCCCAGCAAATGAGGGGCAAACGAGGGTGGAAGCAATACTGATGAGCAGAGCAGTGACACCTGTTAGATATGCAAGAGATTCGTATCAGAAGACTTCATACTCTGTACTTTACTGCACTTAGAGATATATAGTCAGCGACATTTTCTGCCCAAAACATGACCGGTTTCATTGTTTAATTTCCGAAATTGTGACTGGACCTATAACAAAACTCTTTTTTCAGATATTTCCCAATCTCTACCTCGCCTAAAATTGTGGCTTCCAATAGAACTGATTTCAATGCTTCAAAACACTTTCTCTTAACAGTGAGCAGTGAGTCTGCCTACACATGGTCCAGCCACTGCTATTACCCAACAGTGGAGGTCCAGTATGGCCAGAACAACTTTGGTGTGTGCTGCCAGAACTCACCACATCCAGGATCTGCTTCAGGTTGATACTGATGCTAACGGTGATGGGCTTGTCGTCGTTGGAGACTGGCCTCTCCAAAGGGTTGTAGTTGGCCATCAGATCCTTGTATAGTCTATGCTGAGAGGGCCCTTGCAGGGATACTACAACGAGAGAGACAGAAAACAATAGACATGTATAAAATGCTTACTTGAGAGCTTCTCAAATACAAGATACTTGTGTTGAAATTGCAAAATGTATGTTAACATATTACTACTGCCTTCTTTATGACAAAACAATTAATGTAAAACATTACTTATTCGACTTTGATAAGAGTCAGTGTGGTTGAGCAGTTTTCTGGCTACAAAATCAAGTGGATGAAATCCACACTATTACCATCAAACTCAACACTAGACCCATCTGCGCTACATTCTCATACACCCATAGTGAAGAATTTTATGTACTTAGGGATTGATGTCTATCCACACTAGTAAATACCCCTACTAAAAACTTTAAAAGCATTCTTAGCCGTATAGAGATGGACCTAGACAGTATAGAGATGGACCTAGACAGTATAGAGATGGACCTAGACAGATGGTCACATTTTGCTCACTCACTACAGGACTCGCTTTCTTGCATTAAGAGACATTTTACCATGAGTGGATTTCTTTTCATCTATGCTACCGCTAGCCCCTCCCACCAAATACTGGGACAAAATGAATTCTCTAGTTTCCAAATTAATATGGGATGGAAGGTGACATCGGCTTACAATGTCTACCCTGCATCATCATATATCTACATTGTGGTCTTTCGGTCCCTAACATTATTTCTGGTCTTTTGTACTTGGTCCTGTTTCAATATGGTTCAACCCCCATGCATCAGTCCCTCAGAGGCCGGTGGAGGAGAGGCTTGCTTTGTGCTTGTATGAAATGCGCTATATAAATAAAGTTTGATTTGATTTTTCCCACAGGCTGCAAGACTTGCTTCATGCAGCTGTACCATTTAAACACTCCATGTCCCAATAGGGCCTATCGTTTCTTTTATATATTACATAATTATCTGTATTACATAATCTGCCTGGCTTCTCTTTCTTTTTGTATCTCCAGTTAAGGTCTTCTATGAGGGCATAAGGTTCCCCCTGGAACACAAAACTCACCCCTCAAGCTTTGTATAGCAGCTTATACAAAGAGGGTCAAACCAAGAACTTGGTATCTGTGTTGTATTCCCTGTTCTCTCAGTCTTCCTACAGATCCCTACAAGTACAAAACGTGTGATCTAGGGATCTGGGTCTCCCCGTTGATGATGGATCTATTACATGGAACAAAGTATAGCGTAGTGGCGGAATCCCGCAAGAATCCTGATCATCAACAGATCCATCTGAACTTTATTCATAGGACCTACCTCATTGCAAGGAAGCACCACACAGTGAAAATGATTTCCTCCCCACTGTGTGACCTCTGCCCTGATACAGTATTTATTTTATTACATATGTTTTGGAGTATAGCCCTGTTGTGCCTTTTTGGAGCCAAGTCTCTTCGACATTGTCAGTTATGTCAGGAAATATAATACCATTTTCACCTACAGCCATGCTCTTAAATGATTTCAAGGTACCACATCCTGGGAAAAGAGTCATGTTAGCAGGCCTGACTGCTGACATTATAACAGTACTAGTTCTGATACCAGTTGGAGCACACAGTCACTAACTGGCCATTTAGTCACCCCGTGTTCACGGAAATTCAATGTCAAAATGCTCTATGGAGGACACACACGTCTGTATTTAAGCAATAAACCATGAGAGGCCGTGTGTTATAGTGATTTTATAACAGCTAGGGGGCGTTGTTAGGCACGATGTGAAGCGGATTTAGTGCCTAAATCACTATAACACACGGCCTCCAGTGGTTTATTGCTTTTATACAACGGTTACTACATCTATTAGTGTAAAATAAAGACACAGCAATGTAAAATATTAACATTTATTCAAAACGAAGCATCATTCCCTCAATTCCGCGGAGCAAAATAGTTCCCCTAACTACTACAATGCATTGGATCAAATGGGAGGCGCGTTAATACTGAAAATGGAATGATATGCGGTCCCAGGTGTGTTACAAAGTATTTTAACACGCCTACCAGCCAATCAGAATCAAGAACCAGAACTAACCGTTGTATAAAGAGTTGTTTAGCTGTCCTCTATACAATCAACTGTATAGTGGAAAGTGCCTATGATTGCTAGTGGCACAATGTATTATAGCATACAGTCAAATAAGTCAAACTGTAAATGGTTAATAGACAAAAGCCCCTGACATTTCATGGGGTTCTATGGTGGTGGTACCTATACTGCTCTCTCTCCCACTGCATTGCTTGGTTTGGCCAACATTAGCAAGCTAGCTAGCTAACGCTAGCTGGGCCTACTATTGTGAACAAACCTGTGAACGGGGTATTTCTATTGGCTGTCTTGACTTGGGTGCAGTAGATATGAAAGAAGCGCTTTATGAAAGGAGGGGCAGTATTCTTGGTTAAAATGAGCCAAAATGTAAATTAATTAAAAATCCGGCACATCACCGTCTGTCCGATGGTGTCTGAGGAAAATGCGGATAGGAGACAGAGTTTGTCTTCTATGTGTTGGATTGAGTAAACAGGATAGGCACATCTGGTAGAGATCACATCTGGAAGGGGCCAGAAGTAACAAGAGAACTTGAAAACACATTCCAAGAAGTCACACGAGAGAACGACCTCATGAATACTATAACATTTGAAAAAGGATATGAGGGATCAGAGAGAGAAAGGGGAAGAGACAGGAGGGAGAGAACGAAAGACGCATAAAGAGAGAATGAGAGGCCATTCGATTTTTCATAGATGTTGATTATTTTTTCCCCACTGCATTTTACCACCTCAACTTTTCTTTTTTCTTTTTTTTAACTCGACTTTTTTCCCACTTCGTTTTCCCCCGCTGACAGTAGAGTTCAGGTGGCATGCCCCCGTGTCGATGTCAATGGGAGCTCCATAATTCACCAAAAGGAAGAAAACATTTTTAGTTTTAGCTCATCAGTTGTTATGATTGGTCCACAAGCGTGCAATGTGCCACAACCGCTGTTAGTCTTATCCTAAGAGAGAGAAGATTCAGCCAGATTGAAAATGCTTGTAGCCTAGGCTACTCTCGTCTGCACCATGGGAGCAGACAGTAGGTGTGTGCATGAGCCGCGCCCGGGGACCAGTACAAGTGCTCCTGTCTGTCTTCGTCAGGGATGGACAGCGTTAGTGATCTGTCCTTCTGCATGTTTTTACCTTAACCCCAGCAACAGCGCTGGGCAAGAGGTTCTGTCTTCAGTGGAATGTGTTGGTTGGTTGGTTCGTTAGCAGGATTATGCAAAAACAATCAGACTGACTTTAATGAAACCCGATGGAGACATGTAGCACGGGCCAACGTAGAACCCATGTAGCACGGGCCAGCGTAGAACCCATGTAGCACGGGCCAACGTAGAACCCATGGAGTTTTGGAGCCGATCCACTCGTTTATTTCCCCACAGGATTACGCAAAAACTACTTGACCAATTTTCATGAAACTCAGTGGAGGGGTGAATCATGGGCCAACTTAGAGCCTATTACATTTTGGACCGGATCCATGAATGAAAACAAAACTTAGATTAAAGTCAGCTCCCCATGTGGGGGTGCTAGAGACAGGGTTTATACTGGGGTGTGTAGGGTGCACCACACTGCCCACCACCAGTTCCCTTCACCACCATTCATTAAGACTTGGGGCTCAGGGGGCTCATTACAGAAACGTCCTGAGCCTGAACTGAATCATTTATCAGTTTAGGATGACACTTAGGAAATTTGGTATTACGGAAACATGTTTCATAACTGCATTTAGGAAAAATCCTCTTAGGATAGGAATTTAGCCAAGTTAGGAATCCTAAATTAGGATGGCATTGTCCTAAATTCAATAGGCCTATAAATTCCCAAAATGACAGCAGCACTGTTTATTAAAATGT
Source organism: Borostomias antarcticus (assembly GCF_949987555.1). Taxonomy (NCBI): domain Eukaryota; kingdom Metazoa; phylum Chordata; class Actinopteri; order Stomiiformes; family Stomiidae; genus Borostomias; species Borostomias antarcticus. Next base: position 13,792,340 of record NC_140237.1, read on the forward strand.
GATATTTCTTGGGATAGAAAGTAACCAACCATGTAGATTTCAAACATGTGGTCAGTTTAAAGCTCCGCCGGCTGCTCTCCCCGACTGAGGCAGCCGAACACCATGCAGGCAGGGTGGGGCCCCATGTCATGCAGGGTGGGGCCCCATGTCATGCAGTAGGTGCCCGTTTTTCCTTTCCTCCCCTGCCCTTCAAACACCCTGAATCCACCGCTGCCTAATGCACACACCTATGGGTATTAAAAAATGTTTTCTCTGACAGACACATGAAATGTTAGTGATATTGCTAAATTAAAGAATATACTCCATTTTAAAGCCTCTCAGGATGTATCTATTGACACCTTTAGATAGGAGGTCGCATCCAGTTTGACTTGAGAACTCTGCTGTGTCAAGTAACCAAAAGACCAAAGCTGTTCTGTTACAAATACGAAGAACACTAATGCATGAGTAAATTATAGTAGCCTACATGAAACGCATAATCGTTCCAAATTCCATGATGCAAAGATGAAACTTATCAGATACAGACAGTAGCATGTTTAGACTCAGGCTGTGTCTAAATTGCCCAGAGCTATTGTGAAATACTCAGTAGCCTATACAGGCTTCTTTAGAAAAGTGTCTACCGAGACGAACAGAAAAAGTGTTGGGAACGCATTTCTTACCATTAAAGAAACACGCGGCCACTGCGATGTATAGGACAGGATTCCAACAACCCATTGTTTTGTCTCTCACGGAACCGCAGCAATACCTACAGATAAGCCACTTTATCATCGATTAATAGTTCTCTACACTCTGTGGGGTACTTATTTAGACCGTTATTACTCCTCCCACCCCGGTTGACAAGGGTCTGTCGATCTGATTTGTGGTGCACGTGTTGCTCTCAAGTGACAGGTTACCGGGGCGCAGATGGACGTTAAGCGCAGCATAATATAGGCCTACTCGATTTCAAAATAACGAAGGAAAAATGCTTTTATAAGACATTGTTTTGGCTTTCAGATGGGCCCTTTCCAATTTGCATTTAGGCTCCGCTGTTAATATCTAAAATCACAATGGGCATTCGACCAGTAGGCTCCTAGGCAAATTTTGCTAGATGAGATGACATCTGGTGATCATAAAACAGTATTACAGAAATGATTCCACAATGTATTGAAGAGAAATACCTACAAACCTGCTCTAGATTTCTAGAAATATAATAATATAACCATAGTGCTATACGATAGCCTTTAGTGATCCCCGGGTGGGGAAATTTGGTGTCAGGACAGAGAGACAGACAGCAACATCAATCAACGCTAATTAAAAGGTTCCCCGTTCAGAAAACTTTTTGGTTCCATCTTAACCTTGAATAATCAAATTCCTACATTAGATAACAAAATAGCCTACATGTAGCTGCCATCAGAGCCAGTTCAGTTTTACTATCAGTTAGTATAATTTATAAGTAGGATAATAAATACATACATAGTTTGACATAAATACAAGAATAAATAAAGAATAAAAATGCATAGTAAAACAGATATTTTGTGTTAAATATGGGTAAAAACATGGATAAAGGGGACCTATTTACTTAGTGGAACTTGTAAGGTAGTGATGTGGTCAACAGGTCATTATTAGTCTGCTGCGCTTTAGCAGCCACGAGACTGTTCAGATTAACGATGGCGAGAAGCAGGCAGCGCACACGTTTATTTCTGTCAGTATAATGAAGATGTGTTGCTGTAAGATAAAGTAACAAGAAGTACAAAGATTGTCGAGGTTTCAATGCCCTGGAAGTTTATTTCTACTCCCCTAGAGTTAACGCGGCCAATGAGGTATGCATTTGTAGACTTGTCTAGCCATGTTTTGTGCGCTAATTTGATGGGTTATGCTAGAGATGTAACAGCTAGCCTACGTTGTGCTATGAGTAGCTAGCAATTCCAATGTTAGCAAGTTTGCTAGTTGCATTATGTGTATCAGCCACGAGGCGATTTAATGTTAGCTTTAATTATTGTGCTGTGTCATGATTAATGATTCTTTGTTATTCTCTATGAGAATTCTTTTATTTGATACTCAGTTTATCCTTTTATTTCTTTCATTCAGTTCTCACGGCTAAGGCTTGAAGGCATACAAGCAATAAATGCCCGTATATAAAGAACACCTTGTGCTCGTGTGTGATACTTGACCTGGGGGAGCTACAGTGAGAACTCAAGCTGATCGGCATGAGGTGAAGAGATGAATGAGGTCGCCTGCCGTCGACAGAGCTACAAGCAAGTTGATCAGAGTCTCATCGAACTCTAGCTTCAGAGAGATAAGGACTGTGCATACACCAGTAACCTAAGCAAGCAACAAGAAGAGTTTAGGAGCATTCTGTGGTTAAGCCGTTAAGAAGTAACACATTTAAAACAAGTTAAATGTAAAGGATTGGTTTAGCCTCATCTATTGCTTAAAAGGGACTCTATAAGAGCTAACGTGTGAATGTTTTGGTGTTATACGTGCATGTCATTGAAGTTAAGATGTTAATCCTACAATAGTTATAAGAAACAGTAAGCAAGTTTGAAGTGTAAATTACATTCAAAGAGACTAACACAGAAGGTTAAGCATTATCTATATACGGTAATTACTGAGTGTTTTAAGGTTCATTGTGAGTGAAAATATGCTATTTGAGTTGAAAGTGTTTAGGATCATTTAGGTCATTAGGCTAGTTATAATTAGGATAGGTAAATAAACTAAATTAATTAGGCCTACATTTGAGTTTCAAGCGACTAAGCATAAAAGAAATAGTAAGTTCTAACTATACTAGAAATGGCTGAGTTAGAGAGTGGAGCCAAGGAGCTAGACAGTAGTGGTGAAACTCTAGAGTTAAAGCAGCAGTCTCAAACCCCAGATAATGTAGTTTTAGACACTACCCTTCTAAATACGCCAGTAGTAGAGGTAGAGACCCAAGCTGCTGCAGATGAACTAAGAAGAAGTCAAAGAAAAAAGACGCTCACTGAAAAGGGTCAAGAACTTCAAGACGAGAAAATCAAAGGGCTTCAGTGGTGCTTCTTAATGCTCTATAACAAATGGAAAGCTCTTGCTAAAGGGGCTAAGAAAACACTTAATGGCCCTCTTACCAGTGAGATCTTACAAGACCTCATGGACATGATACGCAGTTCCTCTACAGAGGTAAAGCGCGTGTATGAAGACCTGCGTCGTCACACAACCCCTGATGCAGAGATCCGTCGCCAAGTAGACACATGTCATGCTGTCTCAAACCAAATCTTACACTATGCAGACAAACGTCTTGAGGAGAAAAATCTTCTTGAAGAGCACACGTTCTGTATTGAAACCAATTCTGTCTTCTCAGCTACAACATCCCATAGCGACTTCCAAGATGATTTAAGGTCAACTCGCTCAAAGGTGAGATCAAGACATTCAAGCCAGGCTTCTATGAAGCAACAAGAAGCTGCAGCTGAACTAGCCGCAACTAAAGCCACTTTGGAGGTCTTACAAGAAATGGAACGCGAGAGACAGGAGCTTGAAGCTCTTGAAGCTGAGAACAGAAAAAGACTTTCACTACAAGAAGATGAAAATGCTGAAAGAAAGAAGGCAGTAGAAGAGAAGCGCAGGCAGATAGAGCGCTTAGAGACAGTAAAACAGATGAATGCTGCAAAAGCACGGCTGCAAGTTTACGAACAAGATTTAGGCTCAGACCAAGAAGAGAAAGCCGAGTTACTCCAAGCCTGTAAACCTAAGCTGCAGACATCTGAATCCAACCCAAGTCCTGCTATTATAGCACAAACAGCCACAAGGGGGCAACCTGTTACTAATTCTACTCAGGAGGATAGTACCACTGCACTTGCAAGAGCAATTGCTGAGTCCATCAATACAAGTCGTCTCCCAGTGCCCGAACCTTCTGTTTTCAGTGGAGACCCACTAAAGTACAAGGACTGGAAGATGTCCTTTCAAACATTGATAGGCAGGAAGAACATTCCGGTAAATGAGAAGGTCTATTACCTGCGCAAGTACGTTGGCGGACCGGCAAGGAAGGCTATTGAGTGTTATTTCTTAATTGGCACTGATGAAGCCTATCAGTCAGCACTGAACATCCTGGAGGAAAGGTATGGAAGCTCATTCGTGATCGCTAAAGCCTTCAGGGATAAGCTCACGTCATGGCCAAAGATAGGACCCAAGGACAGCATCGAACTAAGAGAGTTCGCAGACTTCCTTCGAGGCTGTCAAGCAGCAATGACGCAGATAGAGAACCTGGAAGTCTTAAATGACTGTGGCGAAAACCAAAGGATGCTCGCCAAGCTTCCTGATTGGTTGACAGCCAGATGGAACAGAAAGGTCAGTGTGATTCAACGAGCCACCAAAGCATTCCCTCGCTTCAGTCAGTTTGTTGAGTTTGTTACTGACGAAGCCAACATAGCTTGTTCCCCGGTGACATCACTTCACGCCCTGAAGTCCAACGATGGTGGGAGGGAGAATACACCAAAGACAAGAAACGCAGGTGCTAAGGTGCTAGCAAGCAACTCTGAGGAGAAACCCGATGTTAAGGGGTGCGTGTTCTGTGAAAAGCCAAACCATGGCATACACAAATGCCGCAGGTTTATGGACAAGACAATCGAAGAACGAGTCAAGTTTGTGAAAACAAAAAGGTTGTGCTTCGGATGTTTAAAAGCAGGTCACCTTTCAAAGAGCTGTGAAGGGAGAAGGGTTTGTGATACATGTAACAAGAAGCACCCAACATGTTTACATGAAGATCGCGCCAAGAAGGATGGGAGGAAAGGACCAGAGGATGACAAACAAACAGAGAGTGGGAAAAACATCAGTGAAAGGGAGAGGTCAAGGGAATGGAAGGAGTCTAAAGATACCAACGAGACTTCTACTGAAGTGACATCTCATCGAGTGGTGCAAGACATGAGTAACACCTATGCATCCACAGTTGTTCTTGTATGGCTGTCCACAAGAAGCGACCCAGAGAATGAAGTTCTTGTATACGCACTTCTGGACAACCAAAGCGACACCACCTTTATCTTGCAAGAAAGAGCAGATGCTCTGGACACGCAGAAAGAACCTGTGCAGTTAAAACTTTCCACACTGTCATCCAAAGGTACAGTCATTCGAAGCCAGAGGTTGACTGGGCTGCAGGTCAGAGGTTTCTACACGTCAAAGAAAATCCCTCTCCCAGCCACCTACACAAGGGAATTCATTCCTGCCAACACGAGTCATATTCCAACACCCAAAACGGCAAGAGTTTGGCCTCACCTGGAATACCTCGCTGAAGAGATTGCTCCTTTGAAGGACTGTGATGTTGCCTTGCTTATCGGGTACAATTGCTCTCAAGCTCTTCTCCCCAGAGAAGTGGTGACAGGTAAAGACAACGAGCCGTTTGCCCAAAGAACAGACCTCGGCTGGAGCATAGTTGGCTGTGTAGATCCGTGTGTCGACTATGGTGATGCGATTGGAATCAGCCATAGGGTTGTTGTAAAGGAAGTGACTCCTCGTCTTCAGTCACCTACTAATCTGACGAGTGAAGTCCGATATGTATGCAGAACCCAAGTCAGGGAGCTAGTCACACCTCCAGATGTGTTGAGAGTGCTTGAGTCTGACTTCAACGAAAGAACCGTGGAGGATGCTCACTTCTCTCAGGAGGACCTTCGCTTCATATCTATACTGGAGGAAGGAATCAAGATTAAGGCAGATGGCCACTGCGAAATTCCTTTACCATTTAAGGAAGACAGGCCGAGTCTACCAGACAACAAGAAATGTGCAGAGCACCGTCTTAAGTGCTTGGGAAAAAGATTCTCAAGAGACAATCAATACCAGAAGGATTATATCACCTGCCTGAGTGAAACGATAGCTCGCGGAGATGCCGAGAAGGTTCCAGAAGAGCAACTGGACAAGAGCCCTGCCTGGTACATTCCCCACCATGGGGTGTATCACCCACACAAACCAGGGAAGATACGAGTCGTGTTCGACTGCTCATCCAAGTTTCAAGGTGTGTCATTAAATGACCATCTGCTTACTGGGCCAGAACTGACAAATACTCTGATAGGTGTTCTCATACGATTCCGCAAGGGTCCAGTGGCAATCATGTGTGATGTTGAACGTATGTTCCATCAATTCCATGTAAGAGCAGGAGACCAGGACTATTTGAGGTTTCTTTGGTGGGACAAGGGAGACTATCAGTCCCAACCATCTGTCTATCGCATGAGAGTGCACTTGTTTGGGGCGGCCTCGTCGCCAGGCTGTGCTAACTACGGCCTCAAACACGTCGCCGCTCAAGGGCAAGGTCGCTTCAGTGAAGCATCCATCCACTTCATAGAAAGGAACTTTTACGTGGATGATGGCTTGGCAAGCGTGTCAACAGAAGATGAAGAGATACAGTTGGTCAGCGAGGCAAGACAACTCTGCAGCGCTGGCAAGCTACGAATCCACAAGTTCATTTCCAACCGTCAGGGAGTACTTGCATCAATCCCCAAGGAAGAGTGCGTAGAAACGGTGAGAAACCAAGACTTGGCGGTAGGAGAGCCGCAGATCCAGAGAGCGTTAGGTGTTGAATGGTGTGTCACTTTAGATGAGTTCAGGTTCAGAGTCATCGTGAACGAACGCCCGCTCTCTAGAAGAGGAGTCTTGTCGACAGTATCCTCCATCTTCGACCCACTCAGGTTTGTAGCGCCGTTTATACTAGTAGGGAAGCAAATACTTCAACAAATGTGCAGAGACAAGATTGGGTGGGATGAACCGTTGTCCGAAGATCTTCGGCCTCAATGGGAGTCTTGGCTCTTGGACCTACAGAACCTCGCCAAGATCAAGATTCAGCGATGTTACCTACCAGAAGGTTTCAAAGAAGTGCAGAAATACGAACTCCATCACTTCTCAGACGCAAGTGTTACAGGGTATGGAGAATGTACTTATCTGAGAGTGATCAGTGCAACAGGACAAATTCACTGTTCTTTAGTAATGGGCAAGGCCAGAGTGGCTCCCACGAAAGTCACTACGATTCCAAGACTTGAGCTGTCTGCAGCTGTTGTTGCTGTCCGTACGAGTGATCTGCTCAGAAAGGAATTGGAATTAGAAGTTGCTCAGGAAGTTTTCTGGACAGACTCTAAGGTCGTCTTAGGGTACGTAAACAATGATGCTAGGCGGTTCCATGTATTTGTGGCAAATCGCATACAGCGTATCAAAGACAGTACAAACCCAAGCCAATGGACACGTAGCCTCTGAAGAAAATCCCGCTGACCACGCGTCAAGGGGCCGCAACGCGAAAGACCTCAGTGCCTCCAATTGGTTCAATGGTCCAGAGTTTCTCTGGCAGGACAAGCTTCCCAGTGGAGATGATATGGTGGGAGACGTTGCAGTGGAGGATGCGGAGGTTCGCAAAGCCTTAGCACATAGGACTTTGACGGCAAAAGATTTCCTGCTTGACTGCTTCCTGAAGTTCTCCAGTTGGGCGATGCTAGTCAAAGCCATCGCTAGACTCAGACGACGTGTCAAGGAGCTTAAGGGTTTGGTACGAACCAACGAGGCCACAAGTCTCGAAGAGAGAAAGGAGGCAGAACTTATCATCATAGGCATTGTCCAAAGAGCTACCTTATCTGAGGAAATCCACCGTCTCCAAAGCAAGAAGGAGATAGCCAAGGATAAGGCTAGCAGGCTGTACAGACTGAATCCTTTCCTGGACAAGCAAGGTATACTCAGGGTGGGAGGACGGCTAGAACGGGCTGCTCTGCATCCGCACGTCAGACATCCAGCAGTCCTGCCCAGGAACAGCCACATATCAGAGTTACTGATCCAGCACTATCATCAAAAGGTGCAACACCAAGGGCGTGGCATAACAATGAACGAGCTACGATCCAATGGCATCTGGATAATTGGATGTAGTCACGCTGTGTCATCCTACATCTACAAGTGTGTCAAGTGTAGAAAGTTCAGAAGGTGTACCGAAGAACAGAAGATGGCTGACTTACCCCGGGAACGCATGGAAACAACTCCTCCCTTTACTTATTGCGGGATGGACTGTTTTGGCCCATTTTATATCAAAGAGGGAAGAAAGGAGCTGAAGCGCTACGGTCTGCTCTTCACCTGTCTGTGCTCTCGAGCTTTACACATAGAGCTACTTGATGACATGACGACTGATGCCTTCATTAACGCTCTTCGTGCCTTTATAGCCCTACGAGGAAACGTTCGTCAACTTAGATCAGATCAAGGGACCAACTTTGTTGGTGCAAGACGTGAGCTCCAGGAGTCTTTAAAGGAGATGGATCAAGAATGTCTGAAGCAACTGGGTTGTGAGTTTGTCATGAACGCTCCAGCTGCGAGCCATATGGGCGGAGCCTGGGAAAGGCAAATCAGGACCATAAGAAGTGTGCTGACATCCATCCTGGATCAGTCATCCAGAAGACTGGACAGTTCCTCCTTGCGAACTTACCTGTACGAGGTTATGGCGATCATAAACAGCAGGCCTTTAACAGCACACTTACTTAACGATCCAACTGGGCCACAGCCTCTCACACCAAATCACATCCTGACGATGAAGTCTTCAGTAGTCTTGCCTCCACCTGGAGAGTTTGTGAAGGAAGACGTTTATCTTCGCAAAAGGTGGCGTAGAGTGCAATATCTGACGAACGAATTCTGGTCTAGATGGAAAAAAGAGTACCTGTTAAACCTGCAACAGAGACAAAAATGGCATAAGACACAGAGAAATGCGAAGATCAATGATATAGTAATTATACAAGACGACACTGCACCGCGCAATCAATGGAAGCTGGCCAAGGTCACTGCGGTGTACCAGAGTGATGATGGATGTGTGAGAAAGGTACAATTGCTTATCAGCGATTCCTCTCTGAATGACCAAGGAAAACGACTCACCAAACCAGTCTACCTAGAAAGACCTATTCATAAGACAGTTACCCTTCTAGAAGCTGAGTAACGCAGCCTTGTGGTCTCTCTACCTTTCCTTATACTTAGTTCTGTATTTCTAGATTTTAAGTTTATTAGGGAAATCACAAGTGATTTGGTGGGAGTGTAGCTGCCATCAGAGCCAGTTCAGTTTTACTATCAGTTAGTATAATTTATAAGTAGGATAATAAATACATACATAGTTTGACATAAATACAAGAATAAATAAAGAATAAAAATGCATAGTAAAACAGATATTTTGTGTTAAATATGGGTAAAAACATGGATAAAGGGGACCTATTTACTTAGTGGAACTTGTAAGGTAGTGATGTGGTCAACAGGTCATTATTAGTCTGCTGCGCTTTAGCAGCCACGAGACTGTTCAGATTAACGATGGCGAGAAGCAGGCAGCGCACACGTTTATTTCTGTCAGTATAATGAAGATGTGTTGCTGTAAGATAAAGTAACAAGAAGTACAAAGATTGTCGAGGTTTCAATGCCCTGGAAGTTTATTTCTACTCCCCTAGAGTTAACGCGGCCAATGAGGTATGCATTTGTAGACTTGTCTAGCCATGTTTTGTGCGCTAATTTGATGGGTTATGCTAGAGATGTAACAGCTAGCCTACGTTGTGCTATGAGTAGCTAGCAATTCCAATGTTAGCAAGTTTGCTAGTTGCATTATGTGTATCAGCCACGAGGCGATTTAATGTTAGCTTTAATTATTGTGCTGTGTCATGATTAATGATTCTTTGTTATTCTCTATGAGAATTCTTTTATTTGATACTCAGTTTATCCTTTTATTTCTTTCATTCAGTTCTCACGGCTAAGGCTTGAAGGCATACAAGCAATAAATGCCCGTATATAAAGAACACCTTGTGCTCGTGTGTGATACTTGACCTGGGGGAGCTACACTACATGTTATTTTCACTTTAAATGAGAAATAAGAATCAATTACTCAAACGGTACCATGAAATAAATTGGCAGCACACTTGGCTGCAATCATGAAGAACATAGACTTAATGCCTGCTATGGATTCACTCACACCTTTGAGGTTAATGGTTGTTAGGGTTGGGTGGTGGAGGCTGGACCCAAAATGCCAAAATGGAATCAGGAAGAAGCCCCAAAGCTTCATAAGGCGTCGTCTGCCCATCCCTAAGTGTTGGTTCAAAAGGGGGGTTTATTCACAAAAAACAAGCAACACACTAACAAATACAATGAACCAACAGAGAACAAAGGAAACAGGAGGGCATATATACTCTGGGAGAACAATCAAGGAACAACGTACAGGTGTGCAACAAGACATAACGAGACACAGGTGCAGACAATCACCCAGACAAGGACATGGAGGGATTTCAACAAGACACCAACACAAGGACAGAGGAACTAGGACACAAAGAAAGGGAACAGGAAACGAGGCTGGGACTGGGAATGGGACTGGGCGGAAAACTAAGGGAAACTAGAGGGGGGAGCTAGAGGGCCAGGAGTGGAGAGGGACTGGAGTGATGTGGGACTTTACATGTGGGGACCACAATGGAAATAAGCCTTCTGGCTTAATTGCGTTTTAATCCTGGGTGATATATGATGTCTGGTCAAATTGTGGGCAGTTACGCCCTTCTTTATCACCTAATAAACCCAAATCACTAGTGAGGGACAGGTGTCTAGTGAGGGACAGGTGTCTAGTGAGGGACAGGTATCTAGAGCAGGGGCTGGGAGGACACAAACCAACATAGAAGACAAGACAACGAACACAAGACCAAACACACAAGGAGGCAGAACAAAACCAGGTGACAACGTGATCAGTGCACAAAAGTCTCTGTGAGTAGTGCAGGGGCAGTCACTGGGAGGGGTGCTCAACTGTTCCACACTGCCTTCCCATAAGGCCCTGCAGGCTCTAAGGTGTCGATCGTTCAAACCCGGCTATGTTACCGTTTTATCTAGTTGTTTATTTCTTTAGTTATTTGAATTATTTATGATTATCCAAATAATCTTTGAATTAATATCTTATTCCCAGTTTGAATGAATGAATATCTATACGTTGTTAAGAAAGTGCTATCAATGTCGCCATCTACTGGTTGAAAGATCTTGGTTTAATTGCAGGCTTCTTTAGGCCTAGTTAAGGCTTCTGGCTTGTTGGATTGAGTTTGGGTGAGTTTGATTAAATAAATAATGCTTGATTTGTCCATGTTTTATTTGTATTCATGTTCTCAAGTTAGCCGTGCTATGGGCGGGATAATGCACTGGGAGCAAGTGAGTTTTATGGAAAAGAACCACAATTTAGGGGGTAAACGCAGCATTCCACAGTCGTTGGGTTATTTTCTCATAGCTGACTTGCTCCTATGCATTATCCCTTACATAGGCTACATCAATGTATGGGAAATGTAGTGGAGATGTTAGCAAAAAATATGTTTAAAAAAATCAAAGAAATAATAGATGAGTACAGAAAGAAAGTATTTCTCAAGGAGCAGTCAACCCCTGTCGATATGGGGGGGTGAGCCGGCCTTTGAGAGCTGGTGCCCAGGGCCACCATCAAGGCTTAATACAGACATTCTTCCTTCTTTCTGGATGAAAAGCTTACCTTATTATAAGTAGTAGTCTAATTAGGATTATTGGTAATCAGCAGTCATTTCATTGGGCAGAAATATGCTCTTAGCCAGCTAACTTCCAAGTGCAAGCCAGGGAGCAGGTTTCCCTCAGAACATAACATAGTTGGATAAACTTTAATTTTGCTTCAGAGAACAAATCCTATGCTTATCCCAAGTTATTTTGAAACTAAGCTACCAAACCCAGTTATCCAAGTACAGAGAACAGGCCCCAGAAGAAATATTGTTTTGGGATGATGTTATTCCAAACCCTGTAACACATATAAACAGCCAGTGAGGGGCACTGTTTCTCTTTAAACATACAGTCTCTTGTCTAGAATTGCTTTGACAGAAAGCTGATATGGTGATCAGTTAGCTGTCCACATGATGGTAGTTGAGGAGGTTTTAACAAAAAGTTTGAGGCCTTTTCATCTTAAATCGATTCGAGGGAGAGAGATTATGTAAACTCTAAAATTCTAAATCCATAATATTTGAAGCTGTTCGTTAGCCATTGTAATTAATGATGTGTGATTGATTCTTTAAAGTCAAATGTATTACTCAGGTTTTGTCAATATCACTCAGTCACATTTGGCATAACACAGATGTGATTAACAATTGAGATCAAGCAACCATTTGAAATTATTGAAATCTATGGGAAATAACCAATATTGACCTCATAGTAGTGATCAGTCTCACTGCCAGGTCAACCTCACAACTAAAATGTAAGATCAAGCTTTTGCCTGGTTAAATTGAGGTTCAATATCATACAATAAGTATGTAGTATGTGTATCTATTTACACTATTCACCTCAATATACTGTGTTTACCTCACAGCATAACACAGTATCACTGATTAGCACCCTTGAGAAAGTTCATTGGGGAGCAAATTTAACCCAAGGATCAGTTCATTCAGCTAAAGAACAGGGCTGAGTTTCCCAGAGGCATCGTAGCGCTATGATGAACGCCATAGCTTACGATGAACGTAGCGCTACGATGCCTCTGGGAAACTCAGCCCAGAACCCTCCAGTTGTCTCTACTTTTTAATAGATAGATAGCTATATAGATAGCTACAGTAGACAGACAGACAGACAGGCAGACAGACTGTTAGATAGATGAACAGTAAGGGATAATGTTCGGAACGTTGGGTTTTGTAATGCACTAAAGGGCTCCTATATATAATGTAGATAGACGTACGGATGGCTGGACAGACAGTTGGGTCATCTGACATGAGTTTCAAGCCATAATGGGTCATCTTCAGACATGGTCTCCATCATGAGTCGCTCTCCCTTCCCCCATGTGTTTCCTGAGAGCAGGTGGTTGTCTGGTTTTGTGTCTTTTCTTTTAATAACCCACAAACACGATGAATGTGCTTCTCTCTCAACTTCAGTGTCTCTGGTAAGAATATATTGGGCAGGGCTCACTTGTAAAAGAGATGTAAATCTCAATGTGATTTTCTCTGGTTAAATATAGGCTAAAATAAAAAGATATTTAACATGGACATGTGGACTCATCTACAGTAGTTCCACCGCCAGTCACTTGGGTGGTATGGCATGGATGAAGTAAGCCTGCTGGGTAGACCCTCTGTGCTTGTACAACCGAGACCTTTATCAAGCTTTTAAGATCCGGAACAAAACAGCAGAGTGGAGGGGATTTAACATTCCCTGTGCCCTCGGGCTGTGAAACCCCTTTACTGAGGCCTCATCAGTCTGCTAATCCACTGGGGGTAGAGCTGATGCATTGTGTTGACTGGGTGGTAGCCCTGCTAGTCTGCTAATGCACATCTTAACACTGTATTTGTGAGTGAACATCTTCGAGACATTTTTGAAACTTCAAAAAATGAAATCTACAAACTTGTTGGGAAAACATACCCAAAAACGGCTGCCAATAATTCATGTAGGCTAACACTGAACGATCACTATGGATGTTTTCAGCTCAGTGCCATTAAGGCTACCGATCAGAATTCAATTTAAAGGATAAGTTCACTATTTCGGCCTTTAGGGCCTATTCCAAATCAGATTCTAGGTAGGGGTGTCGTGTTGAGCTGGTCGTCAGTGACTAGGTTGTTCAGGACTACCCTCTAGTGATGGTTGCAAGTGTAATTTTGACGGTATCCCAACCGAGTTCCACCATGGGAAAAGGGGAGGGCGTGCCATACAAGCGGAATTCTGACGGTATCCCAACAGAGGTCCACATGAATTTCACCATCAGAAAAGCGACAGGGCAGGGCGTCAGCGCATGCGAATGCGAGTGGAATTCAGGTCAGAGAACGCGACCGACTCACCAGAAGAAATTCTCCAGGTGTTTAGCAACGGTGCCCCTCTAGACACCCCCCAGTAGAAACACTCCAGCGGATTGTCGCTCTGATTCCAATGGAGGACCGATATCTGTGTGCTATCTGGGAAAAGGTTGGAGTGAAAGGATGAACGTGTGGAGGTTTGGGGTATAATCCCATAAAATCATCCCCATCGGATCTTGAACCCCGATCTTCCAGGTGGGAGTCCAATACTTTCACCGCTACTCTACTTGTGCAGTGGGGATCAGTGGGTTGATTTTGGTGTCCTTCTTTATTTTGGTGTGCTGGGACTACTGCCTATTGTGGTGCCAACAGAGAAATGCAGGTCAACATTGACCAGAATAAGGGAGGGAGGGAGGGAGGGAGTGACAACCTGATAAACGCTATCCTAGGTGCTGGCTTACAGCCATGCACAAAAGCAGTCTGAAAGTCTATTTTTGTGCCTTCTTTCACAAATTTAGTCTACATGTCAGGTTCATGTAAAACAGACTGAGAATAGGCCAAAATAGTGAACTTACCCTCTAATTGATATCTAAGATCATTTTGAAAAAGCCAGTGGGTGAAAATGTTTTTTGAAGAGCTATTTCAAAAATCAACTGCAACTCCTTCTGGAGGAGGATTTTGGCCTCTGCTCGGTCACCGCGAGAGTGAGAGAGTGGTGAGGTCTGATCGGTTGTCACTTTGTAGGCTGAAAAATTGGCATTGCCACTATTGGAATGTAGGCCTAGTCCAAAATCCCTTAATAGACTCCCATGATAGATAAATGTTTTGATCTAAAAGTTGAAACACAAAATTAAAGATGACTGTGATTTTGAAGCCTTTAGTCGGTTCTGAGGTCTGAAATACAAGAACAGGGACAGGGTTTGGAATACTTTTTCATTATTATGAAACAATAAAAGAGCACCAAGGTTCTCTTTCAAATACTTTATTTAAAGTGGTATAAATACAAAATGTAAAGTAAAAACATGTATGCTACAAAAGAGAAATGCACTATAGACTAAAAATGTGAAAACATTTGCGTCATAATGGCACCACGTAATGGCTTGTACAATAGAAGGTTCAAATGTCATGAAAGATATTCATGGTAAGGGTAAAGTGAAAAATATGTCTTTGACTGCCAAAAGTGCATGAGTATGAACCATATGAGTGGTATTCAACATACTGAGTACTGGTATTCAAGCACTCTGGGAACCTATCGACCATTCAGTTCTCCGACCTGCAAACTGTAGAGTAGTGAAAAAGGTGATAAGATCCAAAAGTTGAGGTAGGGGGGTCTGGAGGCATCCTCCCCCGAAAGAAAATATGCGGACAGATTATTTTGATTGTCCGGCGATTTGTTGACGGTGGGGGACCGTTTTTTTGGTTTGTTGGACGTTTTCTTAACGAGGCGAGGCGGGGGGGGGGGGGGGGGTGGACCTTTTGCCTTTTGCCTTGGACCTTTGGTCGTGAGGGAGGGTTCGTTCGATCCACCCGATCCACCCCCCCCCCCCCACGGGCCTGCAATTAGATATATCCCTGTTGAAGCATTTTTAATCCGAATTTCAATAATAATGGATTCTTTCCTAAAAAGAGAGAACTATTTTATTAAATAATACTTGGTAATTTAATCTGATAATGGTTTATGTCAACCAATGACTCTTTTTTCACTTTAATCTCCCTCTTGCCTCTCAAAAAAAGAGGACCACCAACCTCCTCTGCCTCTATGGACTAGCCTCCACATTCCATGACTGGGTTAACTAGCTAGCTAGCACAAATAAACGCATTTGACGAGCTAAATATGAGCTAAAACTGCGACAAAGTTCACATCTAGCAACTAGCCAAAAGAGAGGTGTAGTTTACGATTAATTTATGATGAAAACATCACTTTATTGGATGCCTAACTTAGTCCGCGAGTCAGTCAGTTAGCTAGCGTAAGGAGTGGTGTACTCCCGCACTCGGGAGCGGTGGTCTTAACGCCCAAACACTGCGACGACTGATTTCTGGGCTTGTGCTAGCTACATTTTAAACGGCAATGGAAAAGTAACCGACTCTCCTACAATTACATCAGTCTATCTTCATATTTTCAGCTTGTCAGCTAGCCCCCTTTTTAAAAACTCTCCGGTTCTACACGATTCACGTGAATGACCTAATTGACACTAAAAACGGCGATTGTAGCCATAAGGAGACGAGTTTGCAGGTATGAGTTCTCTTTCTCTGAGTGGAACATGCCAGGCAAACCTTTCAAAATCAAACGTGAGAAAAAATGGTCTCAAATTCACACACGCAAAATAGCATAAAAAGTCATACAATAAAGTGACTACAACTAAGGTAAAAAAAAAAGGGCTCAGAGATTAAGCAAATGCAAAATGGTAATTCAGTGCCATGATATGAAACAAGAATTGTACTCAAATTGAGTATTTGACAAAACAATATAATTCCTGAATTCTTGCAATAAATGCAATCATCTCTGAGACAATCCATTATTGTGATTAGTATTTGTTACAGATCTGAATGCGTACATTAAGTAAACAGGTGACGTGAGGAACACTGAATAAGAAGTTACCCTCTACCATAAAAAGAGAAACAAATCATTTTGAAAGGCATACACAATAGAATAAAATCTCATATAAATCAAAGTAATACATTGATAGATTGCAGATTAATATTCCCCTCCCTTAAATTGTGAACAACCCTCGATTTCCTCCATTAAATCAGAACAACAGCATTAACAGTAAAATAATGTAAATGGACCCCTCTCTCTCAACCCACAATCCTCGTTTTTCACAATGGTAATAGTTCAGTTTGACTGACATTTGAATTTAGTGGCAAATAGGATGAGATTCAAGTAGTTAAGGAGATGGACCTTTATCAAACCGGACCCAAAAGAGTTGGAGACTGCATTTGCCTCTAGCACCAGGTTATTTTCGCAGCACTGTATTCAGATAAATGTTTGAATATTTTTGGTATTTAAAAACCAAGTGCAAGCCACAAAGCTGTGAGAAGGTTATATAAAACCTCACTTGATACACAGTACTGTAGCTTCATAAGACCTTCATTGGCTGAAGTGAAACATTACCCATTGCACAGGTCAATTAGGATGTGTTCGTGTTTATGTGAATAAATATTATTGTTATTGGAAGATGTATAAAATGCTTCATGAGGATTTCATCTGCCTATTTCTTGGATATACTGTAGCTGTGCTGTACAGTGTCAACTGCCTTCTATAGAGCATTGTACATGGCACTTTCCTTGCATGTAAGCTAAGTAACCTATGTAAAAACTGCATGCTATTAGTATGCTGGTCAAGTCCCATGTTTCTATGGTATTGAGAAAGACATGAGACCAAACCTCCTGTTCTAGCTGCATGATTCCTCTAAATTCAAATTCCACAACACTTAGGATGATGCAAACAAACATTTACAACACATTTTAGACTGTATTAACAAAAAAAATGAATGTACAGTTTTGGATGAGTTTCTACCACACGTGGAGGCCCCATGCTGAAGTAATACAGGATGGACAGATGTTGTGTAAATATGTGCTGTGTATTACTTGCAGTAACCTCCAGCATTTCCCAGTATCATTGAATAAGCACCAACACACCACAGCTAGTAGAACACTGATTATCAAAAGAAAATGTTTTTTTGTCTGTTGGTCCAGAATATCGTGTGTGTATAATATGAGTGTTACTGTATATAGTTAGCTATGACATTCTGTGCCATTATACCACTTGCACACTGTAGGTCTAAGCCACTGTGAGGGAGTGGGTGTACACATTTCTTTGTGTGAGTGGCAAAGTCCACCTCCAGTTAGTGTGTGTGTGTGTGTGTGTGTGTGTGTGTGTGTGTGTGTGTGTGTGTGTGTGTGAGAGAGAGAGAGACCCCCTGGAACTCAGCGGCGAGATGTGCGCTCGTTGCCACGGGAACGCTGGCCACAGGTCTTGCAGCACTGCGCCTGAACAGTGGGAAGGTGGCAGCGGCCGAGCCACTGCAGAGTCTGGCAGAACCGGAACGTCAGGCGGTTCCGCAGACAGGTCACACCTTAGGGAGGGAAGGAAGGAAGAAAGAAAGAAAGAAAGAAAGAAAGAAAGAAAGAAAGAAAGAAAGAAAGAAAGAAAGAAAGAAAGAAAGAAAGAAAGAAAGAAAGAAAGAAAGAAAGAAAGAAAGAAAGAAAGAAAGAAAGAAAGAAAGAAAGAAAGAAAGAAAGAAAGAAAGAAAGAAAGAAAGAAAAAGAAAGAAAGAAAGAAAGAAAAAGAAAGAAAACGTTACTTCCTTCCTATGAGTCTTCAGTCGCCGTGCAGAAAATGGACAGGAAAAAAACTAACTCAGGAGACTATGGAGCACATAGTAATGTATAAATGGTTAATCGTTGGCTGTAGATATACAAATGGCTGTCACTCTGATGCTGACGACGCTGAGGAAGGTCATATAGGCTGAAACGTTTGTTGTCTGTCTGCCAGTGACATGAGCAAGCATTATTTTTCCTAAAAAATTAACTCCATGAGTGCTGGTACTTCTCTGGATCTGTTCCCCTTTGTACCACATTAGAATCCTCCACATCACTGATATACGTTCTCTGCAGTCAAGGCTGTGAGACATTTCCTGGAAGTCTTGAAATAAGATACCAGGATGGACTGTTAAGAAGTTGGTTTTGCATATACGGGCTATGCTTTTGACAGATACATGTATTTAGGGTATGCATTGTAAATTAAAAGTGAGAATATTATATTGACCTAAAGTGTAAAGTGCTGGCGTGGAAGTCAGGGGTTTTGTGAAGGGCAAGTATATGTATGGACAGAAACCTGCATTTTGAACATTTGGTTCCTAAACATTTAAAATCGAATAAATCCTTTTTAGAATTGGCCAAACACAGGTCTGAACAGCATACAGCACTACGATCTCTTCCTTTATCAATGTAAACCCAGCAAACCATCAACTTGTTCACCAAAAAGTCTTCAGAATTAACAATATTAATGTATAAACAGGATGCCAAATTTCAGACAATGAATGAGCCACTCTTATCTTTTCTGGAACATAAAGGCAGAGACATGGAAAGCACATGGAACTAACAATCCCTTTAAGTGTTTCAGAACCATCTCTAGATGGAAACATGGCATGCCAGTGGAGTCAGGCAGTCCAGTATGCACTTGTTTAAGGGAACCTCACTGATTGGCAGCCTGTCCTCTCCACAGAGCCACCCATTCATCCCAGCCCTCGAACCCTGCTGTCAGCACAGTCTTTTCCCCATGGTGCCAGATCACAGACAGCGATGACATCAGACGGGTCAGAGGTCACAGCTACAACGAAATCACACCGTATTTCCTGTATCCGTCCTCCCCTGTTCCTTAACCCACTTCCCCAATAACTCCTTCACACACACACACACACACACACACACACACACACACACACGCACGTACAAATGAATGCATAAACATGCACACATACACCCACACACACTCTCCCATAGTCGACTTCCTCCTGCTTTTCCACTCTCACTGTATTGAGCCAATACATCTGTCAGTTATGGTGCTGTACAGTGCTTGTGACAGTGGGGGTGGTGTGTATGTATGTGTGTGTGTGTGTGTGTGTGTTTGTGTGGAGGGGGGGGGGGTTCTTTTCTGTGAAGAATGGAGTTTCTTTGTGGTTGTTTCAGTGTGACTTAATAGACCATAGTTGCTTCACGTGCGCCACTGGGCATCCTTTCACTTTATTTATTCCCCCTGCTACTTTGAATTATGGCTATAGGCTATTTTAAGATGTTTATGGAATAATCCTATTTGAGGATTTAATTGGTAATTTTAAGTAGCCCTACTTTATCTTTTGATGCCTATTTGAACGGACTGCATCAATTGATCAATGCACAGATTCCACATTACCCAAGTCTGTTAGTTCGTTTGGGATAACGACAGTAATGTGAGTTTTTTATTTTCTCTTTCCAGCTTTACCCTTTTCATCAATAAAACATTTTTATAACCATGTCTAACCTAGCAACCACGTCTAATAAAATATAAAGCTCAAGTTTTATAAAGCTCCATTTCCACCACAAACAATTTAAGTGTTTCCATTTCACCAGGACAACAAAACTTAGCCAAGGGGATGTAAACACCAAAACTCAATGCCAGTTTCTTGCTACATTAATGCTTCACAGACTTGAGACCAAATCTCTACGAGTGTGGTAGTTGTGAGTAAAGCTGCATCTCTTCTCTCCTCTTTACAGGGACAGAATGAAAGAACTTATAGCCTGGTCTAAACTATGTCTGAAAATGACCAACAACCCAGCTCTGTGGAGTTGTGATCCTATTCTCAAAGCCTTAGGATAGCAACATCAGCTCAAACTTCCCAACCACAGAAATCAAACCCATTCCACTTGTATGTTCCATAAACAGAGCAGCTCTTCTCAGAATAGTCTTAACTTAGCAAGTATGCATTGAAATAAACATCTCTAGACCAGTGACCAAACATCTCACCTGCATGAAGGATGTTTCTGAAACATACACAAATACTACTGAATCACATACCTGCATATACTCTAGCTTACTACTGTACTTCCATCACAAACTATAGCCATGAGCACACCATCACTCCAAAACCAAATCAGTGTGGTCAAAAAAAGCTGCTCCAGGCCCACCGATACACATCAGATTTTAGTAAGCTAAATTATTCACCACCAAGGCAATTTCCTCATAATTTCCCCAATGACAGCCAAGTAAGTCAGTTTCAATAGAGATAATTATGTGGTGTGAAGCAGGAGATATCTTCTCTCACAGAACAACATGACTGGAATGAGGTAGGGTGAGATTAATAATAAGCCACACTTGAGACTTGAGACCAAACCTGTGGTAGTCGCGTCAGCAAAGCTGCTGAGAAGTGACACTCTCACTAGTTTGTATTCTGTGAAAATATCAGGGGACAAACGCAATGAAGTCAGATGTAGGGCTGACCTCGATTGCTAGACACGTCATTGTTTTATGAACTAGGCTAAGTCCCACAGTGTCTAGCCTACAAGTTGAAAATAGGCTTCCTATTGTCATTGTAATGCTTTTTACTATGTCATTGTCTACATTTTGCATTTTGGGAGAGCAGAGCGCATTTGCCATGCCATTACATAGGCTATGTTATCATTTGGATTATTACTATAGGCCCTGAGGCCCACAATAAAGATGTTTATGATTATGATCAAATTAAATGATATAATACCAGCGCATTTAATTTAATTAAATCATTGGGATAAATGGGAGGCTTCATGTCCAGACTGGCGCAAACTCCAGGAGTGGAAGCGGCCTACTGGGAAGCAGGCCTACATAAATATTAAATGACTATATATCCTAATAAAATACAATAACATATGCCAAATACGAATTATTAGTTGGTTACTAATGAATAATCAGCCTAATTTAGAAATGTATAGGGCTGGGGAAAAAAGTGGCTGAAAAAAAAAAAGGGCCCAAAATAGCTTGGTTGGAAAAAAGAAGAAGATGCCTGTCAGTCAAGATTTTCTTTGGTTGAAGACAGCCCTAGTCAGATACCTCCCTAAAATGGTGGCACATTTCTAATGCTCTGGTGTTATTTTTGTCTTGAGCAGATGGAGGTATGGATGAGAGAGCGCAGAGGCAGGTTTTGAGCCACACAGACCAAGGAAGTGATCAGTCATTGTGCGTACAGTATGGACTTCAGCAGGCATGCTGATAAACCTTTGTTGAGTATAATATAGCCTAGACTTTCCTTTGCTCAAAAGTGATAATTATTTGCATGCATGTGCGAAACATCTTTGCGTGCTCAAATTATCCCTGCACGGACATGGAATTTTGGCACAAAAATAACACCATAAATAACAAAAATAACCTGACATTGCTCCATGATGTGTGCTACCATACCGCAGGCTATGATATCCAGGTAGAAATTGCGCAAATTGGTTGTCTTTTTACCCACCATACTGTATGACCAATAATCGAACAGCATTTCCAACCACATAGCTTTTGTTTACAATTTCTAAACCGTTTGAGTATTAGCCTTTATGAACGCAAATCAGACCAGTTACAGACTCACAGACTTGGTGTGTCACCACTAAGTGTGTGAGGGCTTAGGGCTGTCCCATTGTCAGATCATCAAGTACATGAGGGCTTTCTGGCAGACATTTTGAGCCCTTTATGCCCCCTTACCTAAGTCTGCACTTCTGCAGACTTTGCCAAAGGGAATTACCCACAGTTCATATCGTTGTGACGTGAAACACGGGGTTACCTGAAGAGCGGCCAATAAACAAGCATGGACAGATCAACCAACCCTAACGTTCACGTTACAAAACAAACATTTTCAGCTGGACTTGCTTATCTGCAGCCTTATAATTCGGTTATTTTGGTTTAGGTATTTTTACGGATAGGTTATCAAACCCATGGGTTTGTATAATTTGATTTATTTGAAAATATGTAGGCTATGGTTATAAATTACATCGATTGCTGTTGCCCAGTTTTCCCAGTTAAAAGCAGCATGACATTAATCATCCATTTCGGTGCAGTGTTCTTTGAATTGAGATTTCCAACATGAACATGGAAAGAGTTGTGAGGTGCAGAAAGATGTGAGTAAATACTCTTGGATTCATCACAAACAAGAATCACAGGCAGTAATCTAGTTAGCTTTTGACCACAAAATTAAATGATTGTTTTTGTGAAACCATGGGATTCATCATTATGAGGTGCAAACTCATCCAATGGTTTCCGAACATGTCGTGAATCAGATAGAAGCTTTCCATAAAACGTTCTTAGGAAGAAATTTAAGAACAGAACTTAGGAAGATATTGTTGAATGAGGCCCATTGTTTTCATCCATTGCAGCTCTTGAGGTAGGCTACAATTTTTTTTTCTCCAATGTCTCTTGCTGTCACAAAGGTTTCCAAACCTTGGTCTAAACTATATCTATTGATGACAAACAACCCAGTTCTGTTTGAGTTTTGATCCTATACTCAAAGCCTTAGGATAGCGACATGTAAACACCAGATTCCCAACCACAGAAATCAAGCCCATTCCGCTTGCTGAGTAAGCATGAGGCTGCTTTGATGCACATGTCCAATAAACAGAGCAGCTCTTCTGAGAATGGTCTTAACTTAGCAAGTATGAGTTTAAATGAAGATTTTGCTCTAGACCAGTGACCAAACATCTCACCTGCATGAAGGATGTTTCTGAAATATACTTGTACACAAATACTATTGTAATTTATAGATTACTAATTTCAGTCACTTTTATAACTGACCTCCATACTACTGTACTTCCATCCCAAACCAAACCAAAATATGACTTTTGTAGGGGGTTCTAAGAAACCTGTTCCAGAACATGAAGTCCATCAAAATTTAATTAGCAAACACAGCTGAGGCAATTAATCATAATTTTCCAAGCAACAGCCAAGTAAGGCCATGTCAACAGAGATACTAGATTATGTTCTGTGAAACAGGAAGTCTCTGGTTCGATGGGCGGAGCAACGTGACTGGAATGGTTAAGATGAGATGAAGTGGGGCAAGGTCAAACGAGGACAGACTGCAAACCTTTTGACTATTGTGGTTACTACTGGACCTTTTCATCCTTGGTTGACTTATCACAGTGTTATCACAGAACAGCCATCTTCAGTGAAAATTAACATCCAGTTTATGGCATTAACTCAAAAGAGAACATTATCACACATAACAGGTATAGAGTTTCAAGTGCAAATTCATAATAGCTGCGACCACATACAGTACGTGATTGTGCAACACACGTGTAGCTAGGGCTGGGTATCGAGTTAAATTAGCAAGAATCGATTCGATTCCGATTCACAAGGTCTGGAATCGATTATCACGATTCGATTCGATTCAATATCGATTTGGTTAGTGTTACTAAAACCTGTTTTTTTAGTTGTAACCTTAATTACATGACTGCCAAGTTATGCAACACATCAATACTAGGGCTGGGTATAGATACTGATTTCCAAAAAGGAATGAATGAATGATTGAATGAATGAATGAACTATTCATTCCTTCATTTATTCATTCATTCATTAAATAAAAGATCGATTTTGGGATTCATGAATCAATTCTGAATCATTTGATTCAGAATCGATTCTGAATTGATGAATACATTTTTTAAACCCAGCCCTACGTGTAGCCAGACCCGACTTTTGCAGACCAACCGAACAACTAATCAACCGACAGAGCAAGCTATAGAGCTGCTAGTCACAGCTAGAAAGAACATGTGAGATGAGTTTATGGTCAAAATTGTCAAATTATTAGCATAAAGTTCTAACTTTATAACGCCACAAACCACAACATTTTTTACAAAGCAACTTGTCCATACTGTATCACCCTGACGGAGAGAATACCCAAGAATACACATGAGCGATGGTGACTGAATCCGGTTAAGCGCTGATGAGAAGAGTAGTTATATATCAGCATTATGGTAAATGGTAAATCGACTGCACTTAGAGTACAGTATATAGTGCTTTTATCCAAAGAGCTTTACAATGGCCTCTCATTCACCCATTCACTCACACATTCACACACCAATGGCGGCAGCTGCCATGCAAGGTGCTAGCCTGCTCATTGGGCGCAATTTGGGGTTCAGTGTCTTGCCCAAGGACACTTCGACATGTGAACAGGAAGAGCCGGGATTCAAACTGACAACCCTGTGATCATTGGAAGACCCACTCACTGATGGAAAATGGACAATTTAATTTCCTTTTCCAGATGCAAATGCTTTGACATGGAACAACATGGTAATAGGCTACACATGCCCAGTCAGTTTCAATACTTGTTGATAATAATTGTTGAAAATTGTAACCAAATGTGTGATAAAAAAAAGAAGCCAATTTCTCCACAATCTTGGATTGGATCTCTTAGCTGTTAACATGCACTGGAGACATGCATACGGTGACCAGATGTCCCGATTTGACTGGGACAAATATCTGTTTGTCTTTAGCGTATATCCGAGTATAGTTTCTTTGTTGTACTTGAATGTGTTTGTCACCCTCTAGCGGTTGTAGAACATGCGTAGTGCTGCTTCAAGCTAGATCAGCCCAGCCTGTTCCTAATCTGTAGCAGGTACTGTTACTGTTTCTTCATCTTGTTTGCATCTCATCTGACCAGTCTTTTGTCTGCTTACATCTCAATCAGTCCCACCTGTGCTCAATCCAATGAATTCTGTCAATCAGTGAATCCATGCTCAGTCCAGAGTCCCACAACTCATTCCCATCACAGTATGTAGGCCTAGAGAGATAGATAGATAGATAGATAGATAGATAGATCTAACGCCCAGCCCTGACCCAGTGCTGCTAAGCAGCTAGAATCTAGAATTGTTCATTATTATTCATACTGGTTGGCTGCTTTTATTATGTCTACAATTCATAATGCAATCAAATGCATTGAGCTTTTATGTATTTTATTTTCATTCTTATTCAGAAGCACTTGTAGGAGCTATATAGCATTATCTGAACAGTGTAAATCACTCAGTCCAGTCAGTCGTCATCATTAAAAGAGCAATCCTCTCTTTCGCTCTCAATCTGGATTGGATGTGGAGCTGAACGTCTTACTAAGATGCCCCCAATTTTGGTCACAATCTCCATGAGATTCGTGCCCACCTTCCTCATAGTGAAAGAGCCATTTCCCTGATTCAGCATATAATCTCTCACTACAGTATCTCCCAACAAATCATTGGTTTTATACAGTCTCTCTGAGGAAACGTTATGCTGGGAAAGTCCATCTTGCATCTGACTCGCTGTAGGAAATAAGTCTTTGCAAGGGTCTGTTTGAACATTACCACATTTGGCTACTCGTAACTATTCTACATGCTAACACTGCAACCCTCATGGGTAGGGCGTAGATGAATAGCGAGCCAGACCGATTGAAAGAGTTGCCTGAATTCCAACTGGAGTAAATACCAGAGGTAAAGCCAATTGGTAGATTTTCACTCACCAGAGGGGGCGCTGTCACACTCCTTGATGTTACACTTCTGGGTGTTTTCTGGCCAAGGTTCATGGTCGCACTGAGCGCGCTCCTGCTCCTGCTCTTCCTCCGTCTCGGCCTTAGTGTTGACGCACTTGACCAGACGTCGCTGCACGCCGCCGCCACACGACGCAGAGCACTATAGGACGCGCAAAGAAGCTCACACTGAGGACACACTCACACAAACCATCACATTGACAGTAACATGTCATGTATTTCGACACTATAACATTTCAACATTGGGCCATTAACACTGGGGCAGTAGTGACTTGTATAAAAAGCACATGATAAGAGACAAACTGCCACATCACCAATACTAGTGCATAAAAAGTCCTTAGGGACAAGGTCAGTGTTATGATATCAAGGTCAGTGTTATGATATCAATGTCAGTGTTATGATATCAAGGTCAGTGTTATGATATCAAGGTCAGTGTTATGATATCAATGTCAGTGTTATGATATTGGCCGCGTTTCCCGATAAAGAACCTTCTTAAGGAACCCTTCTTAAGCAAGCCTTTGTATGGGAGTTAAGAAGTACTTTGGAGTGCTTCTTAACTCGTTCGGGAAACCCGGCCATTGTCTTTTAGGTTAGTTAGGTTAAGTTTAGTTTGTTTGATTAAGATTCGTTTGTGTTAATATCAGTGGATTGTGTCTAGGAAGGGCTAGTATTGACAGTGTACAAGGGGGTATCATGTCGTGCTTGTCGGGTCCAAGCACGCAATCGGGGCCGAGGCCTGGAGCTCATGAAGTCAGCAGAGCTACAGGTGAGGACACGCCGGGGAGAACGTCCACTGAGGCCGGGCGCCATTGAGAAGACACATTGTCGAGTGCTGGAACTACGGTAAGAGACCTCAACCTCTGGACACAGGATGTTTTGGGAGGCTTTCCACCCTCCCTCTTTCAGAACTTATGTACACCTGGATTTTAACCTGAGATATACTGTACAGAAGGAGCTGGTCCAGCCGTGAGAGGAATTGCACTGAGCAGCCCATCATCACTTAGGGTAACATGTAGAGTATCACAGTACCACTCCACTAGGCCTGAGATGGAATACAGGGAGCGATAAGCTAGTGAGGACGTTTAATAGTCAGTAAAAGACAGGACATTTGTTTCCACAAACCAACACGGTATTATATCATCTAATACGACAGGATTTGTGACAGCCATGTGCAGAAGCACAAACCTATATGTTATTATAAGATTATTATATCATAGTAAATTATAAGACATTTCAAGGAGGAAGGAAGCATTTTACTAGGTCCCTGGGCTGTGGAACGCATCCATGACCGCTGTGCTGTGGGTGGGGCCAAATCAATCGTCATCCTCCAATCACAACTCTTCCAATAAAGCCCTCAAGATGAACATATGTGTGACACATAAATAAACCTTCCAGTGGAGACCCCTTTAGAAAGTCTGGATGTGTGTCTGTGCAGTATGTGCAAGCCCACACGTGTTGAGCAAAGGTTCTGGGTATGAAAAGACAGGGTGATGGCTGTGTGGGGGTGGGGGATGTATGGTTGTCTGTTAGTATATGAAAGTGTGTGTGTACAGTACATAATGATTATGTCAATATGTACTGTGTATGTATACAATGAGAATATGTGGGGATGTTACTGTACATGACTAATGTGTGCACGGGTATTTGTTTAGTATTTGTGAAGTGTGTGTGTGTGTCTGTGTGTGTGTGTGTCAGCATGCGTGTGTGGGTGTGCACATGCTGCAGGCTCTCTGAGGTCAGAGGTCAGCCTCCTCTTTGGTGGATGGTGTGTAAAGGCTCTGGAGGGGGTTACTGGCTGTGTTGATGTGGTCAGTAGCGTTTCTAGTTTATATGCCACCCTGGGTGAACCTCCCGCTACGGCACCCCCGACTTTCAGTTTCGTTTTGTGAACGTGAAATGAACGGGCTTTCGAATAATAGACTGTCGGCAAGTTGTTGAGCGGGGGGGGGGGGGGGGGTGTTTTCCTTCTGTTTTCTTTTTCTGCTCTTCTTGCCGCCCCCCACGAGATGCCGCCCTGGGCGGTCGCCCATGTTGCCCATGCCTAAATACGCCACTAGATGTGGTTGAGGATTAAAGACACTCTGAATCAAAGGCCTGCTGGGCAGCTGTGGTGTGTCTGAGGCAGGAGAGAGGGGTGGGGGGACATACATACGCCTGGCCTGACTCGTACTGGAACTGCTGGGTGATCAACGTGAGATGCAGGCTTGAGGTATGCATGTCAACTTGCTTGAAATAATGGACCCCCAATCACGTAAATGATTAATGCTGAATGCAGCTTGGTAACATAATTGATGCGTAGGTTTGTACCAATATAGCTTACAGTATTGTTGCATATTGTTTTGTTTTTAGACCAGCAGTGAATGTGTTTGTGCAAATTGGGGACATGTAAATGTCCAACATATCATTCAGACATGAGGACCCCAGTTTGGGAACCTTTAAATGTCTATCTGAGTACCTCCAGTAGGCATGGACGGATCATCATGAGCACAGGCCCTGGACACACATTCTCCATGGGCCCTTACATTCGCAAATAGTAGCCTACTGTCCAGTAGTTCCCCCCGGGCCCAGGTGCAGAGCGCAGGAGCGGGCCCCGTACAGGCTGTATATAAACCGCCCCATGCGCTGTGGTGAATACATAGAGCACAAATCATCAACAGCACGCAGCCAAGAGGTCAGCCCCACTCACAGCTCATGTGTCAGTAGCAACGTTCAGAAACATTTACCTATCGCTAATAGGTACGGCACGGCAGCCAGTTCATCAAGCAGGCCTACTCACTACTATTGGAAGGGCACGCTGTGAGACTCACAATGCGCCAAGTCATCCACACTGCACCAACTCCCTCGCCCAATCAATAATATTTACGTTTGGAGACTGAATGGGGGGAGGGAGAGCTAACAGAAAGGCTGTGCTAACCTCACTAAACAATGAGGAAAAACTACTGTAAATACAGTATGTGTCTGATTCTGGCAGTTTGGATTTTCTGTGTTCCAGATTGTTCTAGTGTTTATATCCACTCATGTTGCTCATATTGTTCATTGAACTTCTAGCTAGTAAACAATGTCCGCCAAGTGATTGATGATGACGTAGACTACAGATTTTTGGGCAGAGCATTGATGAGCAGAATGTTTCACCCGGCATACATTGGAGGTGATTAATTCATTCCTACATTGGCTGAATACAATGTCTAACCCTTTAGGGTTGGGATTAAGGTTGGGGCTAGGGTTAGGTTTAGGGTTGGGATTAAGGTTGGGGCGAGGGTTAGGTTTAGGGTTGGGATTAAGGTTGGGGCTAGGGTTAGGTTTAGGGTTGGGATTAAGGTTGGGGCAAGGGTTAGGTTTAGGGTTGGGATTAAGGTTGGGGCAAGGGTTAGGTTTAGGGTTGGGATAAGGGTTGGGGCTAGCGTTAGGTTTAGGGTTAGGCACTACAGTAGCACAACAGAAAGGGTTGCACTTTGCTAGGATCTGACTTGTAACACTTTACTAACACACAGTCTTACACTCCTCAACCCACAAACTAGTGCCTCCTGTCGTCCGTGCTCCTGGCTCATTTCTTAATTTATTACACACACTGCATCTCCTAATTGCTTAGGGCCAGGGTTATATGCCTGACCCCAACCCTTTGAGAACACCTCCTCTAGGACTGATAACATAAGGGAGTAGGTGCCAGGGCTTACCTGCCCCTCATAGGGCCACATTCTTTTACCCTAAACATAACCCAGCAAAGAGTGAACTACATAACCCAGCAAAGAGTGAACTACATAACCCAGCAAAGAGTGAACTACATAACCCAGCAAAGAGTAAACTACAGTACGGCTACAATTGCACTTGTATAGTTAACTCTTTACTGTTTTCCATCCACGGTTAAAAATGGACACAGGCTGACATGTGAGGTTTCTCTGTACCGGTAAGCAATGTGCATATTTGCCAGTGTGAATGTGTGTGTTTGTGCCTGTGAATGTGTGTGTTTGTGCCTGTGAATGTGTGTGTTTGTGCCTGTGAATGTGTGTGTTTGTGCGTGTGAATGTGTGTGTTTGTGCGTGTGAATGTGTGTGTTTGTGCGTGTGAATGTGTGTTTGTGTGTGTGAATGTGTGTGTTTGTCATACCTGTCCCCAGGAGCCAGTCACCCATTGGGCGCATGGTTGGCTGTTACAGGCTTGGATGTTACTGGGCAGAAGGTCCTCGTCACACCGATCTTCCTCTGGACAGGTGACCACACGCTGCTGCTCCCCTCCCCCACACACTTCAGAGCACTAGTACACACACACACACACACACACACACACACACACACACACACACACAGTACAGTGCACACACACACACACACAGTACAGTGCACACACACACACACACACACACACACACACACAGACACACACACACACAGACACAGTGCACACACACACACACAGTACAGTACACACACACACACACACACACACAGTACAGTACACACACACACACACACAGTACACACAGTACACACACACACACACACAGTACAGTACACACACACACAGTACAGTACACACACACACACACACACACACACACACACACACACACACACACAGAGCTCAATATCAGTCATGTTGGAGAGCTGTAGAGCGAGGGAGGGAGGGAGGGAGGGAGAGAGAGAAGGATGGAGGCTGATCCTGACCTGTCCCCAGGAGGAGGTGTACCAGTCCAGGCAGGGCTGGGTGTTGCAGGGCGTGCGTGCTGGAGGCCTCGGGGACACAGCCTGGCAGTGGAAGGGTCGGAGAGGCCTCTGGTCCCGGGTGTCAAAGCACTGGACTTCACGCAGGTTCACCCCTCCACCACATCTCTTGGAGCACTGGGATGGGATGTTTCACAATCAAAACGTTGGTTAATGTCAGAAACTCTAGTGTTGCACCAGTTACTTACAGAACTTCTTGAATTCCATGATACATTCAAGATTTTGAATATTTTGAGTAGATGATCAAGAGGCATGCCAACTTTCTACTGAATAAACATACAGTGCAGTTGAGGTTAGGCTTAGTGCAAATAAAAGTAATGTTTTCGTCCATAGTTAGGGAAACTCAAAATAAAGCATCAGTCAAGAACCCCCTCCATGGGCTCACCTGGCTCCACTCCCCCACCCCAAACCCCTCCATGGGCCTCACCTGGCTCCACTCCCCCACCCCAAACCCCTCCATGGGCCTCACCTGGCTCCACTCCCCCATCCTCCAGGAGGAGCAGGGGCGCAGGTAGCAGCGGCGTGCGGGGGCTGGCCTCTTGGCTGGGTCACAGTGGGGGTCCCGAGCCGTACTGCAGACCACTGACCTCCAGATGGCACCCAGGCCACAGCTGGTAGAGCACTGTGAATAGCAGAATGTGGAACAATGGGGCATCATTCCTGTCTTTCCACTGTGCCGTCTCTTTCCTGCTCCATGTCCAACCTTGTCTAAACGCTATGCTCCTCGTCGGAAAGCAAATACCTAGGACATTGTAGAACCGCATGGCAATAAACGGTTTCTGATTCTGAATTCATATTTCCCATTTCTGAATTGAAGATTTTCATATTGATTTATAGAAGATAGAGTTACCAATGCACCAAATTTGGATAAGCAAACAGAACTAATTGTATGTCAACTAGTTGTTATCAAAGCACTTTTGGTTGGAAGTTTAAATACTGCTACTTTGTGTACACACACAATTTGACATTGAATAAATAGAAATCTAAGCATCTTGGTTAGGTTATATAATTCATACATGTAAAAATGTAAGTGTGTTCATGTATCCTTGTTTACCTTCTAAGATTGCCCAAATACTATTCTCTTGAAACTGTCTGCAAATACGTACCTATGCTAGCATAGTATGTGAAGCACAACCAGTAAGATCGGCTAAAAATCCTCCATATGTGAGTCAGAATGTGCCAACCCCAGTAATTTATCAGCCCTTTAATTCAATTCACTGGAGAGACAGACAGAGATTATGCCTGTGTTGGCTTTGAGAGTGCAATGCACTAGACATATCAATGATTTAATTCCTCAAACAGAAAAATAGACCATATATCTTCATGATGGAGATTTTTTTTCAAGTCAGGGAGAGGCTATTTTATCACCCTAAGGCACTTGTTAATCTGGTAACCTGAGCCTGGGGTTGTAGGGAGTCAGTATAATGAAGGCGGACTGGAGCACTAAAAGGGACACTGCTGAGCCTTGTTCCTCCCCCATGCCACATTTACACCAGTAGAATGTGTGGAATGCATGGCGAGCAGTCACTCACTGCGCTCCAGTTACCAGCCACCCAGTAGGCAGCTGTGATGACTCGGGTAGGCACTGGGGCAGATCGGGACCCGGGTGTGGAGGTGTGGGGTGGCAGTGTGGGCAGCGGGGACGTTGGTCTCATGTCGTCCTGGGGAATGGTGGTGAGGCTGGCGGTGGTAGTGGGGGTGGTGAGGCCAGAAGGGTGTTTGTGTGTGGCCAAATGGTGGCTTGCACCCCTGAATCGCATCCTAGGGGGTACCTGGATTTCATTGTAGTCTGTCTCCATCCAGACATATGAGGATGGGGGTGGAGGACTAGTATTGGTCCTACCAGAGAGAGTTTCCTCAGTGGGGACAGACGGTGTGTAAATGTCTTTCTCAGACTTGGCTGTAGCTGCAGACTGGGTCTGGGTTACAACAGACGGAGGTGGAGTTTCTGCATCTACTTCCAGATGTGTAGGAGGTAGGGGGGCGCCAGTTCCAGTTCTCCATGTGTTGTCATTGGCATTCTCATGGTTTCCTGAGCGTGGATAGAAGAGAGTGGTGGCCAGAGGAGGTGTCTCCTGAGAGACAGGATGTGAGGTCACTGTGAGGTCACTGTCAGTGACCCCTAAACTGCCTTCTTTATCGGCGTGGCGATCTGTATCAAGCACCTGTTGATCAAAGTCTGTCTCTTCAGGGAAAAGGGCATTGTAATAGCCTTCTTCAGTCGGGTTTGACAGCACATATGGAGGAGAGGTGGTTGGATGAGTCTCTGATGTTTCATCCCATTGAGACAGAGTTGTGGTGAAAAAGCTTTCCTTGTATGTCTCCAACTCAAACATAGAGCCAGGAGGAGGATGTAAAGGCGGTACTGAACTATCCATTTCTACTCTGGAGCTAGAGAAGTGTAGTCCAACTGTAGTCTCCTCATGGAAAGTGTCATCCAAATCTCTCTCATCCTCTTTCTCCTCACTCATTGCTACTGTGGAGAGACTGACATCTTTGTTCTCGTTTCCGACTGGAGTAACGGTAGTCGTTTTAATTTTCACAGTTTCATCAATATCTTCATTATGACTTCCCTCAGGTCTGAAATGTCCAAAAATGTCACTGTCCCCAAGCGTTTCCTCTCCATGCTGGCCCCATTCTGGGTCCTCAAGGGCCACTTCAGGGGTCAATACCGGGCTGGGTGCTGTGCTGAGATTTTGAGGCCGATCAACATTACTGTTCCTTTCTTTCCACTTTTGTGAAAATCTAGTTGTTGAATCCAGCGGCAAAGCAGTTGAGGAAACGGGCATAAAATAGTCTTCTGAAAATAAATCATCCTCCTCATCTGTGTTTATTTCAATGTGCTTCTTTATTGGTTGATTGCTTTTGTCCTCAACATTGTCCATGAGTTCCTCATGTTTATCATCTTCCAAAGTATTGGGAGTCATATTAGAATTCTTGGCAGAGGTAGATGTGGGAGGTATCGTAGTTTTCCTACCGTGTTTAGGCTCCTGTTGTGGATTTATTCCAAGATTATTCTCTTGGCCTTTTCCATTGTTTCCCAAGTCAAAGTCGTATGATAAGTCCTCATGGAATTTGATGAAGTTATAGTCATAGTAAAAGTCGTCCACCTTTACGCTATTCTTGATGGTTTTGTCTGGAGTTTTTTCTATGTGATTTTGCTGGGAAAAGTCTTCCTCTATGATGTTATTCAGGTCGTTGCGATCCTTCGGCTGTGCTCGCGTTGTGCTGTATTTGGTCGGAGGGTTGGCATCAGGGATGGAGTTTATTTCGTTGAAGACTTCCTTGCTGGACGAACCACTTCCGGACCAATCGCTGCCACCCAGGATCTGGGGACAGTCCTGCAGGTAGCAGGAAGTGACATCACTGGGCTTCTTTCGCGGATCACAGTCGACGCCGGTGTTTCTGGAGCAGATCACGTTTCGCTTCTGCACGCCACCGCCACATGTCAGAGAGCACTATGGGAAAGTAGAGGAGAGACACAGATTCAAACCCCTTCTGGTTGAAAACTGGTGTGAAGTATCTAGAAGAGTAAAAAATAATAAGAAAGTCGCACACTTAAACTGTCTCCTCTGTTGTGATTTTGAATAGACCAACATTTCATCAATGAGCCTAGAGAAGTAAATACAGCCAAAGGGATATAATGTACATTTACATGTGCATTTTAGACCCTGATAACACTACTATGTTTTTCGGCGTTATTCCCAAAAAAGACCTACGATTGCACCTAGCAATTACACGAACACGGCCAAAACAAAGCTTTAACCCAGAGGCCGACCAATACAGGCGGAGCCACATTTTGGAGGTCTAAATCCAGAGCTGTGTTCTCGTGTACATGTAATAGGCAGATCTTTTCTAGTGTACAGTACATGTAATAGGCAGATCCGCAGGCTTTTGTAAAAACGATAGGAATAGGGCTACACTTTAACGCTGTGTTCACTTCACATTATAACAATCAAACAGGTGATTTACGAGTTTGAGTTATATAGTAGCCTATCTCAGTGGATACTATAGTTAATATAAATTTGGAAATAAGAATAACAGGAGTCATGCAAAATGATGATGTGGTGAACCAAATAAGGCCTTATCTAGCTAGCTGCGTTCGAGGACAAAGTTGAGTGAATGGATGGACTTAAATTGGTATTCTAGGTAAAGTTGATTGCGCTCAAAAACATGAAAGAATAAAACATAAAAATGTTGCAACACAAAGTAGATGACATGGTGGTTGGGAAGCAAAGGGAACTGTTTAAATTAGTGGCAATATCGGCTGAGTTCATGGAGTTAAGCCTACAACCATTAATCTCTTACAACACAAACAAACAAACAAACAAACAAACAAACAAATAAATAAATAAATAAATAAATAAATAAATAAATAAATAAATAAATAAATAAATAAATAAATAAATAAATAAATAAATAAATAAATAAATAAATAAATAAATAAGGTGAACAGTTAGGCTATAAAATTGTTACTACAGCTTCGCTGATTTAGAATGAACAATTAGACATTTTAATAAAATGTCATTTTTGGATTCATCACAAAAAGTATTATTATTTAAAAGACTACGGGATGGAAATGTATTTGTTGGTGACGAACATGTATTTGTTGGTTACAATTGGCGTTGGTTGGATGGATCGACAGCTGCATTTTAAACTCACAACATTATAGATATATGCTACTAGCCAAGGAAAATATACCCTTGATTGCTATGGCTCAAACTCGTAAATAACCTGTTTGATATGCTCTTTAATAGTGGTGTGATATGCGTTTGCAATTTTGTGTGTAATCGCAGATCGTTTTCCCCGTTCAAAAACGTAGCCATGGACGTCTGTGCTAGTGTAATCCAGGCCTTAGTCATTTCGCATAATCAAATATCAAATCAATATCAAAATATACATCGTACAAGCTTATAATAGTTTTACCAATACATTTAACGGAGCAAAAGTAAAGTTTACTATACTAACACAAGGTATAAGCAAAAATAAGCAAAATATAAGTATGTGTTTGGGCAAGGCTGCAAAAGAACTAACAACCAACTTGTGAATTTAACCGAAACTGCCTTTAGCAAGTAGTAAACTGCAACTTTTTAAATATAAAACTAGCCTTATTGTTTCGACTTGCTGCAACTTTCAGAGATATTTTCCTGTCTTCTGCTTTCACACCCAACAAGACCGTTCCAGATGATTCCCATCCCAAACCTTCCCCTATCTGCATGACTCATCCCGGCAACTGCCTGACCCACATTCCTGCAATATGTCCTCACCTCTGACCAGTTGCCAGTGGTCCAGTCAGCAGGGCAGGGAATGTGCGTGTTGCAAGATGCCGCAGACTCAGGCCGAGGCATATGCTGGCATTGGGAGGACTGTAGGGCCCTCTGTTCCTCCAGACCAACCGCCTGGATGCAGAGCACCGTCCTCTTGGCCAGGCCGAGCCTCCCGCAGGTGGCCGAGCACTTCTGCCACTCCCCCATCCACCATCTGAGGGAAGGGGGGGACATTAGGGAGGGTAACTGGGAGAGGAAGTCCTAGGAGTGTGATCAACCAATGGAAAACGTCAAGGCATAGAAGATTTGTTGACCTCCGTTTCGTGGAATCCCTTTCTGTTATCAGTGTGTGTGTGTGTCATGGTGTTAGAGCCTGTGTGTGTGTGTGTGTGTGTGTGTGTGTCATGGTGTTAGAGCGTGTGTGAGCACCGCTGTGTGATGCGCCCTAATAGCTCCTGTGGGTGAACTCACATGGCAGGGCACAGCACTTCGTTACAGCTGGCTCGTTTATCGTCCGGCCGGGTCACGGGGTCACAGTAGCGCTCCTCCACGATGCCAGAGGTCTTCTCCACACAGTGAACCACCTGCCGCTGCACACCTGGAATACCAGAGGGACAGAGTGGAACAGCTGTTTGAAATGTATCACACAGACACACATAATTTCAATACACGCATACACACACATACACACATACGCATGCATGCGCGCGCACGCACACGCACACGCACGCACACACACATTTCAATTTCTTTATTGGATTTTGAATCAAAGATACAAATCAATATCAAAATTCAACAGTAACAAGAGTCACACAACGCAGTGAAAGATCACATTCACATAATGTAGTCCCAGCAGGGAGTTCAAAGCTATTTATGGATATAGGCAGCAGCATCTTTTCCATATGAAATGACTGCCAATGATGGCAGACACAGAACAGTACTTAACTGTTTTACTGATTTTTTTGCCAGTCCAGCAAGTTGGAGTCCTCACACACACATTTTATGTACGTGCCCTAAGCTGCCAAATATCAAAACTATAATTTAGCAGTTCTACCCACATGCAGAGATGGCATGAGCTAGTGGTTGATATTTTGATATTTTATAGCTAAAGCAAGTGTCCATGTACAGTACATTTCAAAAGAACATCCAATTTCTAAAATAAATACAGACTTGGTGGATTCATTAATCATGACAATATCCAGAGTATTAGGAGAGCTTTCGACAATATTGTTAAATGTATTGCTAAGTTGGGATGAGGCAAACCAGTCAATTTGAACAGTTTCATTAACACACACACACACAAATGCTATGCTATAAGATAAACACAATGAATAATACCCACACACCCATCAAACAGTAGAAAGTAAAAACAGCAGACTGCTATGCATCAACGACAAACACAGTATGTGATGAATTACACAAAACATGAAGAGTTAGTTTCTTTTCTGATTCTAACTGAAAATTGTTTGCCACCATGTCAAATTACTACAGTACAGCATAGCATACAGAGATCATAGCTAAAGTGCAGCTTCTCCAAGATAATACATTGGATGAGGAATACAGCCCTAAGCATAGTTTTGAATCTAGCAAAATGTTCTAGTGTGTTATAAAAAGTCTGTTCACAGTAATTGCAGTTCAAACAAACAAATGAACAGTACTAAAGAGTAACCTCCAAACTATGTTCAGAAAAGCAGGAAATGCAATTTTAGGGAAAAGCAAACTATAGCAGTGTGTTACTGTAGGACACCATGTATTGATGATATTCAGAATATATGAATATACAGAGTCCTAACACACTGCATACTGATATGTTCCCATTCCTGAGTTCTGATATGCTCGGGATATGACAAATATATATAAATGTATTCCCAGACACAGACCCTTTTCGCCCAGTGAATGGTGACGTCAATGACACTAGAGAGTGAATGCAAAACATAAAACATGTCTGCAACGATTCTTAAATGTAGTAGGCCTATATTGTGTTCCCCCTTCAAGAAATCAACGTATTTACAGTAAAAGTACTTCAAACTACATTACAGGAAAAGACTCCCATACTGTTATCCTTGCCAGAGGTGGT
Organism: Borostomias antarcticus; assembly: GCF_949987555.1. Classification (NCBI taxonomy): domain Eukaryota; kingdom Metazoa; phylum Chordata; class Actinopteri; order Stomiiformes; family Stomiidae; genus Borostomias; species Borostomias antarcticus. The sequence continues at coordinate 13,830,059 of NC_140237.1, forward strand.
TGCACTAAAGTACTAAACGAGGGGTGCCAATAATTCTGACACCTTAGTTTTGTTGAAATTTATTTGGCAGTAATAATTATGATTTTGGTTGATTTCATTGAAACATTATGTATTGTTTGTGCATTGCCAGTCAGGGGTGCCAGTAATTTTGGAGCCTACTGTATTGGCAGCAGGTGTTTTCGCACTTCAGATCTGGGGAGGTTTGTTAACAGGGCACCAGACATCCAATTATGCCACTGCTTCTATCATTGACTCAGTCCATTGATTAGAGAGAGCTGTCTTGATTGGCCAGCAGTTGTTGATTACAGACAGGTACAATGATTGATGGTTGAATCATTAGTAATTCAACCTTCAAGTGTACCAAGATTTCATTAGCAAATGCACAGTGACGCTATAACTAGATTAATTTAATTTAATTAATTCACAATCCGAGTTGTCGTCTCAAATCCAGATGTTAAAACTGCAAATCCAGACGCCAAAACTGAGCTTCCCATCTGCAGTCTGACAGGCTGTGAATCAATACTGCCCACCAGAGCCTGTTAAATGTTCGGAAACAGCAAGGCACAACTGAGGTATTTTTGGATCTCATCAAGTTCACAGAGCGGCAGTTGAATGAGGGATAAGTGGCTTGTGTGTGTGTGTGTGTGTGTGTGTGTGTGTGTGTGTGTGTGTGTGTGTGTGTGAGTGTGTATAGCATTTTCTATGCTACTGTAGCCTACAGGGAAACATACCTTACATGAAGTACAGTAAGCCTAATGAAGTAAGTGAATGAATAGTCCGTCTCCTGAGCAGGATTTGGGGATTATTATCATGCTCCATGGATTCTGTTGGAAACGGCCCCATATAAACTCTGTGTTCATAGGGACTAACCCAAAATTCACCGAAGGCAGTAACATTTAGATGTGAGGTAGGAAATCTGACACCAGCTCATTCTCCTATTCGTTCTTGTTTTAAGGCTCCTACTTTTAGTCCAAAGTGAGGCCCAAACGATTTGACTAGTAAACTATGAGGTGGGCCTTTGCAAACGCTGCTGCAAGTTATTTATCTGTGGTTTGGTGTTTGGTGCATTTGAGTTCTGGTGAATAGTAGTACACTGACTTCCTACGTTAAATGCAATTATTGTAAGTCGCTTTGGATAATGACTGTAATGTAATGTGTTAAATAACTTAAAGGCACTTATCTTTTACAGGTGTGAGTATAGTCTTAGCAATGCACTGCTAAGTAAATGTAATTTATTAGTTACCTTTATCAAAGAGTACCTAAAGAATGGATCAACACTATCTGTTTCTTTATTTCCTTGTCAAACTATTCACTATACAGTACATACCATGACCAGTAGTATTAGTTGCCCAACATTGTGTCTCAAGATGTGATCTCATGTTCTCAGCTCCTATTCCCGGGGCTGGTGAGGCAGCGAGAGCCAAATTAGCATTCAATGCTAACATGATTCATCAGTCAGATGCTGGTTTAGGGGAACTACGGGGCTGAAACAATGGCAACAAGATTCAAGGTCAAGTCTCCAACAAACAGTCCTAACAACAACATGTTTGTCTTTTATTTTACAAACAAAGGAAAGCCAGGGTCTAATCAACCGTAAGCATTTGCAGCAATCTGAGAAGGAAAGAATAAAGACTTAATGTATTCGTCTTGACACCTCTGGGGAACATAACTGTATATTCACAGGAAATTAAATTAAACTATTATCTGGGAAAGCTTGAATTCTCTATGGAAAAACAACTCACAGGAAATTAAATTAAACTATTATCAGGGAAAGCCTGAATTCTCTATGGAAAAACAACTCCAAAGGAAAACAAAACGTCAACAATTTGTTGTGAGGGATTAAATACCCACTACATCAGAGGAAGCTGTCAGGCAAGGTTTTCAGAGGTCACTAGCCACAGCTTTTAAGCAGTTGTGCAGTATGTAAATAATTATCAACATCAGTGGCATATTCACATAAGGCGGGAAAACAGGGGCATCATCAGATAATGTCTTTAGCCCCTGTTTGTGTAACAGATGGAGAACTAATGAAGACAGATAGAAGATAGACATTCCATTGCCCTCCAAAAGGGCACCCACCTAGTCTCAGATGGCAAGAGGATAAACTCTAACCTGACCACAGCTTGACCTTTAAACAGTAGTTGAACTGTGGCTGTTGCTGTATCAAATCAGATCTTTCTCTTTCTGCATGTTGTAGCACCCTCTGATTTAAACACATTGCGATGCATTTACATTTTCGTCATTGAGCAGATGCTCTTATCCAGAGCGAGATACAGGAGGCCCATGAGAACCGGGTAACAGAACCGGGTGACATACAGAATAAACAGGGAAATGTATTTTACTGCTCAAAAGCAGATAGCTTGATTCTGTAGGCTGAGAGGAATCCAGTTGTCGACCTCTTGACGTTTATCGCTAATTGACAATAAGACATTTTGATGCAACAACTGTTTGAATCGTTAAAGGACAATGCTCGTTTTTGACAACCTGGACCTTATTTACAACATATTATAAGACGTTTGACTCACCGAGATCACTTTGGTGTAGTTCGGAGGCCTTTAGAAGAAATGTAAAATCCAGTATATCCATGTAATGGCGGTGGTGGGGGCACTGAGAATGCAGTTTCTAAAAATCTCTTTTCTGCCGCGAAACAGTTGTTTTCATCAATCTGTCTTGATGAATCGCTAGTTGTGCTTACATAGAGAGCATAGGCCTGTTGTGGTATTTCACATGCCTCTGTAATATGATCTTTAGAAACGTCTATAGACACGAAATAGCTTCCTCACTTGCTCCAGCACGCATGCGCACAGCGTGCTGGAGCAGCGATTGCGCGCTGTGCGCATTAGTGCTGGAGCAAGTGAGGAAGCTATTTCGTTTTGAAAGACGTTTCTAAAGATCATGGCATGTGAAAACCACAACAGTTATGCTCTATGTAAGCACAACTAGCGATTCATCAAGACAGATTGGAAGACAGAAGGAACTGATTATCACTTCATCTAGGGAAAACAAAATGTATTATATTTGGAAAGAAGTCCAAGTATCTAAACAGGAAATTGACTATAAACAACTCCAAAAATTAAATAGTATCAGAAACCAAATTTCTTGGAGCAATCATTGATGAGAAATTAAATTGGAAATCACATATAAATCACGTTAAATTGAAAATCTCAAAATCCATTGCGATTCTGTACAAAGCCCAAGATTTCATTTGTCAAGTCACTACATACTTTATATTATTCATTATATGATATACATGACATATTGCATTGAGATCTGGGAAAATACATACAAAACAAATATAAATTCAATATTTCTATTGCAAAAGAAAGCAATACGAATCATAAGTAAAAAACCCTACCACGAGCCAACAAATCCACTATTTATTTGCCTGAATATTATGAAATTTAAAGACCTGGTTGATTATCACTATACAAACCATGTACAAAGCAAAAAACAAATCACTTCCTTCAAGTGTCCATAAGTTGTTTAAAATGAGAGAAACCTCACATAATCTGAGGGGAGTATTATTATTTGAGAAACCTAAGACCAGAACTACTGTTACAAATCACTGTGTCTCTGTAAAAGGGGTTAATATTTGGAACAGCTGTCCTGAAAATATCAGGTTGTGCAATACATCATCCGGTTTTAAGAAACTTTATAAAAAATATATCATGTCTCATTATTGTATGGATACCTAAGTTACTATTTTTGGATTTGTCTGAATTTTATACTCTATTGTTTCATTTAATTATCAATGATTTGTAATGTACAAGGGGTAGGAAATAATAATGGCGTGGCGTCACCCTACACCCTTTCAGTTGTTAATACTGTTAATACTGAATAAAGATTGTGATTGATTGATTGATTGATTGATTGATTGATTGATTGTGCAGGGTGGACAATAGAACACACTAATTTTGGACAAAGCTGACCAATGGCAAAATAATGATAGAGTAGCTGGAACACTGGTACGAGATAGAATGTTCAGAGAGTAATGTTTGTATCAGGGCGGAGTTCTAGCAGTATTTCTATTGGCTGGCTTAACTTGGGTGCAGTAGATATGTATGCTAGAGCAACACACTGTGAAAGGAAGGGGCAATGTTTTATTTTTATGTTAAAATTAGGGACGATACCGAAAATCACAATACCAAAAATGTAGTGGTCGATACCAATACCAGAGAAATTCCACGATTCTCGATACCCAGTTCGATATCACAGTCAAAAAAGGTTTTTAAAAAAGTATACGTGATCTATATCTGCATATGTTTTGTATCAGTATCAATTCTTGTGATATCCCTAGTTAAAATTAGCTAAAATATAAATAAATAAAAAAATCTGTCCCCATCACCGTCTGGCCTGGACCCCTGCGGATAACCGTAACGCTGTCCAGAACAGGACCTCATACCCCAGATACAGAGAATTGCTCATTTGAATTGCTCATTTATGTGTTTGATATTACTGTACTTTACAGCTTCTTACCTGTACCACAGGTGGCACTACACTCAGTCCATGATCCATACTTCCAGAAGAAATCAGTGATGGGGATGTTGTTGTCCGAGTCGCCAGAAACCTCTCTACTGATGGTGTACTCATAGCGCACGCCAGGGTTGGTTTCCTGGAACAGAAGCTGGAACACACAAGGAAAGGATCGGTCGCAAAGAGAATCCCTGAGATAAAAGGAGGTTAACCAGACAGACAGAAACACAAACAAGCCCTCCCCTAGTCCCTGCACCAAAGCACATGCTTTGTTAAGAGTTTTGAAGGTTGAAGTTGATGATAAGGGCAGTTTTATTGGCAATATTTCTGCTGTTAGCAATGGGGAGAGACGTGTTAATCAGTTTTGGCAATGGTTAAATGGACTGTTAATGAAACATTTGATCTCCTGTCAAAAAAAGGCTCCCCATAGAAAAGATGGACGCCTCAGACATTTCAAGTGTATAGATTCAACCCCCTCCGCTCATTCGGTATCTTTATCATTTATTTTCACAACCCTTCTTTTTTCCCTCTCTTTCTATCTCCGCCGCAGCGTCAGTGCAGGGATTTGGACGAGAACTGTATGTTTGATCACAAAAACATGTCAGCTATTCGTGTTTAATTACAACATGTTCCAGTTGTTCCTAGGCTGATGTTGAGAGTTTTAGGATATGAGTGTTGAACCACTCGGAGAGCCACTTATACTGTATCAAGCACAAGGGACAAAGAAGTTAAATCAAACAGAACCGATGCTATCCTCGAGCTACTGTGCAATATACAGGTATTAGAATTTACACTTCCTGCTTTCTCGGGGCAGTCTTTTGACTCATTTTCCTATTTCTCAAACCACTGATTCTTCAGTCCTATCAGTGGAAGCTTGTTACAATGAACCTTTGTGCTTATTTAAGAAAACGTAACAGTGCTGTAATTTCCTCAGCCTTTGTTTGGACAGTCTGACGTTAAGGGGGGTGTGTGAGCTTTGTGGGCTGAGGGTACAGAGTGAGGAAGAGACAGAGCCTCGACACTAATGAAGAGTTAAAAGTCAAGGTCTGGAGGCCGCATGCTGAGCGTCTGTTCAACTGTTGCTCTCCAGGGGGTATCTGGGACAGGGCTGAGGTATGTGTCTCTGAAAGGGATTTATCATGTAAACGATTCCAACGAGGGAGAGAGAGAGAGACAGATAGGGGGAGAGAGAGAGAGAGAGAGAGAGGGGGAGAGAGAGAGAGAGAGAGAGAGAGAGAGAGAGAGAGAGAGAAAGGAATGGAATTTTGAGTGGTATACAGTATGTCCCAAAGCAACTCATAGTAGTTGGAGATCTCACCTGTTTCCACTGGTCAGGCAAATTACGCTAAAATAACTTGGCATGCATGGTGTGTGGAAATGACGTACAGTAAGGTTACCCAAATACAATCATATCAGTTTCACTCACTTTGTTGACCATTTCACCTAGTTTAATCTGAACATCTCTGAACACCTCTTTACCCCCTTTACAAGTACAAATTCACAATAGCTGCGACCATGTACTGTACGCACATGTGCATCCAGACCAAATTTTGTGGACATTTTGTGGACCAACCAACCAGCAAGCAGTAGAGCTGCCATCACAGCTAAAAATACTGAACAAGACATTATTTTGCTGTTATCCAAGGTCACAGGGTGTCAAGTAAAGCAATCAAAATGACAAAATTCAGCAAAGGCAAGGCTGAACCTATCATATTCCCCTGAAGGCACTGCATTAGGAGTGCCTCAGTAGGCATAAGTACCTGATATTAGTAATAGAAAGCTAACACATTATAATGCTCAAACTCACTATAAAATAATAATGTATTATTTGTCTTTCACACAAGTTTTAGCAGGTTACAGAAAGTTTTTTAGTGATAACAGCATTTCCAAAATGACTAAGAGAGGTAAACGTGTGTGTGTGTGGTGTGGAGCGAGCTTCTGATTCCTGGTGAGGGATGGAGTCCCACCTGGCCTAACACCCCCTCCCCTAAGACCCCCTCCCCCGCCTCCCTAACGCCACCCCCCCCCCCGGCCTAGCGCCCCCTCCCCTAACACCTCCCCCCCCTGCCTGGCCTACATCGCTAATGATGCCCGCCGACACTTTCATGTGGTCACAACAGTAGCTGCCTCATTCAATTCAGGGATCATCAGGATTCCCCTGGCATGTTCTCTATACGTGATAAAAGGGAGGAATATCAAAGACAAGCCATGGGAGTTGGGAAATTGGCATAAAAGTTTTTTTTATGACTTCACTTCTTGCATGACTTCACTTCTTAAAGGGAAATTGTATAGTGTTCAAGAGGTTGCAATATGCCAAGTGAACCACAATCCACATTCAGAACCCCACGACAATAACGATCCTACTGTATGAGATGATGATAGAGTTTACATTCTTTGGAGATCAAAAACAAACAATAATTGATAACTGCTCCCGTGTAGCACCCAGATTGTATAGGCCTGTTTTAAGCCTTTGATATGGTTCCCTATGAAACAGACACTCTCTGTTTGAAGGCCAATTTAATCCAGAATAATTACTTATCTAATCCAGACACATCTTGAGAGGAACGACATAAGTCAACCAAATTAATATCTCCCTAGGAAAAGAGCCCCAAGCTCTCTGAATCAATAAAAAATGAGTAGAAAATGTAATACCTAGCAGGCTCTGTGTGTGTGTGTGCGCGTGTGAGGATGGGCTCTTAAATCTCGTTCACACCTAAAAATCAGTTTTCTGATTCGTATGAATGCGAGGATTATACATTGTTTAAATTTTCCAACTGGTCTAGTTTGCATTCATAAAGGCCATTACTCAAACGGTTCAGAAATTGTAAACAAACGCCATGTGGTTGGAAATGCCGTTCGATTATTGGTCATATAATTGGTGGGTAAAAAGACAACCAATTTGTGCAATTTCTACCTGTATATCATAGTCTACGGTATGGTAGCCCACATCATGGAGCACTGTCAGGTTATTTTTGGTGTTATTTTTGTGCCAAAATTCCATGTCCGTGAAGGGATATTTTGTTTTTGCACACACATGCAAATAATGATTAATTTTGCCTTTTCGTTCACACCCAAACGAACCGTACCAAGGGGTTTGGTTCATTTCAAGAGGATTAGGTTGGTGTGAACGCAACCTTAAACACACTTCCTATGTTCAGTGTACATTTTTAAACTAGTCTTCATTACAATTGCATGTGTGTTTGTGTGTGTGTGTGTGTGTGTGTGTTTGAGTGTGTCTTCCACCTGTATCCACACAGGCTCCATGGTTGGTCCAGGGGAGGTCAGATTCTCCAAGTGGCCTGTCCTCTCATAAGTAAATATCGTCCCTGCTGCCTTGTAGTCCCCGTTCCATTGGATAGTCCAGCCACCGTTCAGGAAGTACTTTTCCGGATCATCACTTCGGAGAGCCAAGAAATTCCCAGCCTCGGCCACCTCCTCGATGCGGATGTCCCGTGCCCCTTCTGGGATCAGTCCAATGTCAACGTAGCCTAGGAGACGGTGTCAATGGTAAAAAAAAGGATAGAAGGAAGTTGATGTCATTTGGCATGAAAATAGATCTTTCATTCATCATCATTCTGCATAGCGCTCTAACTTAATCCATTTGGCTGCAGTAATGGATATGAAGATAATGTGGCTATGCACCAGTTATATCTGTAGCCTAAAGTCAAGGTGAATGTATTCAAAATCTAGGCTGACTTTTGAGATGTTCCCACAATTACGAAATGCGCGGAAAAAGACGTTTTATAAAAGAGAATCAATACTGTTGTGCTGGTCATCACTCTTTGAAATACTTGCATGCTTGTATTTGACAAACAGTATTTGATCCAGATCTGAAGCTTTATGATGAAGTGCGTGTCCACGTGCAAGCTGTATTTTAGAGCTGACGCCGTTTTCTCGTTGTTTAGGCTACAACGGGTAATGAGCTCTAGGACACTAGAGATGAGAGCTGTGTTCCCAGTGCTTAGCGCTATAGCACCATGAGCTCTAGGCTTTTTTTTGCAGTTGAATAAAGTTTAACTTTTTGGAATAGAGCACAGGCTGTAAAAGACTTATGACGACAGCGGTCGTTTTTTGGCAAAACCGCAGAGGCAGCGAACGTTAGCACTAGCTAACATTAGCTAGCTAGCTTAACTTGGCTAGTTAATCTGCAGTCTGCAACAACCCGACACTAATTGCTAACGTATCAGTAAAACATCGGTAGCCTAGCCAGCTCTAAACTCCAGCTCTAGTGTTGTCTAAGGAGCTGTAAGCTTGGCGCAGTTCAACTACATACAGGTTGTCTGTGGACACAGCCTAAGGTTACAACAACTTTGGTCTGGATCTTAGTGATGATCTAATATCAGTAACCGAAAACAGAGTGTGTTGTCATACCAAGCCCTTCACTCTCCTCAAAAGTCTTCTTCACAGTCTCGCAAGTGGAGCCATTGCCAAGGCACACCCCACAGCGATCCTCCACAGCGTTGGAGTCAATTTCATAATCACAGCCCACGTTCTGCAACACATACACCCAAAACAAGTTCAACACTCCACATAACACATATTCTACCGCTAGAACAACTGCAGGGACAGTAGAAGATTGACAGAGCTACCTATCAAGAATAGAGGATATCCTGAAATGACGACAATGTGCAAATCCTATTCATGAGTTATACCATTTTCTGCATCCGTTTCCATAGTCATTGGTCAGGGTTCACTATATCCACCTTCTGAATGAATAGAGAGAGCAAAATGCAGTACGACTTTCCTTGATATTTCTAAGACATTCTTCATGCTCTTGAGGCTGCGGTTAAGTCCTTTGTGACATAATGCTTTTCTCAAAGCATTTCAATTCAAATTATATGGCACTCATATATTTTGTAGCAGGCATCTTTTCCAAAAGCACTTTAGCAGGTAAAGCATACTTCATATGTATTCAAATGAGTTTGGCAGACATGATAAATGGACTGCACTAATATAGTGCTTTTCCACTTTAGCGGCACTCAAAGCGCTTTACAATGGCCTCTCATTCACCCATTCACACACACACACACACACACACACATCAATGGCGGCAGATGCCATGCAAGGTGCTAACCTGATCATTGGGAGCAATTTGGGGTTAGGTGTCTTGCTCAAGGACACTTCAACATGTGGACAGTCGGAGCTGGGATTCGAACCACTGACCCTTTGATCATTGAACGACCACCAACTGTGGTATCAACTGAGCTACAGCCGCCCCCAGACATAAACGTCTCCCAACTTATTTAAAAAACAACTAAGAGCATGGGAGATTAATATTGTCTGAAGTTATGCTACCAGACCCATCAGTAGTCAGCAAACTAGAAACAACTACAAGCATGTCAGGGCTTGGGAATCAGCTTTATTGCAGTCAATTCATGCTCAACTGAACAATAAGTTTGAAAGATATTTGAATGCTTTCTGAGGTCACAGACTTGTTGAGGCCACATATCAGCCTTTCCCATCTGGTATTCTGTATGTGTTAAGTCTTTATGTTGGCATTAAAGATTGGAGATATATCATCTCCTAATGCATTAGGCTTCACTGTACGTGTCAGATGGACTCAACTCCCGACCTCTTTTGCAGTGGGACAATCGGAAAAGCTTCTGTGAGTCTTGGTACTGTTGGGATGTTTCACTCCATGGACATTATAGTTCTAAGAAAAAGTTCATCTGTTTTCTGAATAAGCTTTCCATCTACGATCAGCGGTGTTGTGATTACTAAATCCCTCTTCTTCCACTCCTTAGATTATATGTAATGTGAATGTCCAATGCAGTCCCCAAGCACCATGGGTAGACTTCACATCTGTACAAAGAAATACCTCAAAGTTTTTCTCCAGGCCTCATGCCTATGACCGCAGCATAACCCGTGGTATATTAATAATAATTAATAATTAAGAAATAATAATTATACAATATTTGGTCGATGGTAGAGGATTAGCCAGCTTGTTAAATGGAGATGTTTGAAGTCGTTATCAAACAAGGCAAGCTGATAGAAAACCTAGAACAACTTGATGTGTGTACACTTTTTGTGTATAAAAAGCTGGGAGGAATTTGAAGGAGAGAAAGAGAGAGTGAGATGTAGCAGGATTTCCAGTACCTTACAGATGCCGTTGATGCACATGTCTCGGCTTGTGCTCCCCTCATAACACTGGGTCCCGTCGATGACTGCGTCCAGCATCCTCTCAGAGAAGTGCTCATTTAGGGGACGGCAGTGCAGCTCGCAAGGATTGACTGACAGACAGAGAAACAGGGTGTGCTTGAGAAATTAGCAGACTGTATGTCCAAGAGAAATTTCCCGCAGGAAAAATAAATTAATCTTGAATCTTGAAATCACTTAAATAAAAGCTGTTCTAAGTGAAATTATAAGAATATGTCTGCAACTGAAATTATTTCTTAATTCATTGAGTCAATGACCTGTTAGCGCCCGTTTTTGCCATTATTTCCTCGCACCATGCGCCTGACAACATGGCATGGTGTGTACGAACAGACCGCACATGGGTCAAACCACATTCTGCCTGGCACAGACCCACAGAAGGGCAAGTTGCACTTTCCTACCCATATATGCATATATAATGTATGCATATTCCAGAGGGAAGCAAAAAAAAACATCAGACTGTGCAGACTGTGTGTACACCATACGCAGACCGTGTGCAGACTTGTAGAACCCTGCTAAGGCTCAGTGCTATCACCTCTCATTCATTTAGCGGGGTTTTCTGGTTCACTTTTCAATTATCTCAACATTCTTCCACTGTGGCCTATGCACACGAGGGAGTCAGTGAACTGTATTGTAGACACACTGGTTTCCTTGGAAAAATGTATGACAGGGCATCGCTCATGCAGTTCCCATATCTTCCAAAGGGAGGTACGTTGAGTGATTTACTGTATCATGTGCCTGTTTAAAGTGAGGGGGGGAAATGTGTTCTTTGCTCCTGATGTTTCCATAATATATGCGTCATAATGTAAGGTGGGATGGAATGTTGCAAATATCCAGTGTGCCTTTGCATGCATGGGATAATCAACTACAAGATGGGCAGATAACCACACATGGTGCAGTTTCTCTCACTTCTACAATGAGTAAATCCAACCAAGTAATCTGATTGGTTGACAGTTGGCTAAATGCCTCTTTACAGTTCAATTTCAATTATCAGACACTTCTTTTGCCACGAGACGTGACAATTTGCGGTCTTTGCCCTCGTATGTCTCACTTTTCACAAATTGTGATGCGATTTTGTTTGCGGGATTTGGGATTGTCTGGATCTACCAGTGAGGTTGGTAAGGATGCTCCATGCCTTGCAGCTGGAGTGTGAGAAGTTGATGGAGGTAATTGCCTCCTCCCAGCACTCGTCTCCTTCGGCTGAGTGTTGACGGCAGGGCTGAAGCAAGCCTGTCTGACTCAGTCTTCATGCTGGCCACTCTATTATTATGATTATAATAATAATTATGATTATAATAATAGAGTGGTTCTGTTGCCTGGAGATCGATGCACTGCTGTGTAAATCCCCATGCGTCTGTGTGTGTGTGTGTGTGTGTGTGCTCGTGGGACGGCCCTTCAGATAGCCCAGGGTCACGGAATGGCTTAAAATGGCCCTGCAGCACGCATAGCTTCAGATGAATGAACAAATGTGTTTGCTGTAAACACGTTCCAGCTGTCAACACAACAGTATAGTAGCCTTGTTGTTTTACCAGAGAGTTTGTCCCCCAATTCGTTTTCCAGCTTGTTTTGTTTAGGGTGCAGAGCAACAAAGAGAGAGTGCAGCACTGCTTTAATGAGGTAGTTGATTATAGAGTGCATTCACAGGTGTGACATTCAGACATTGATTGGAAACATTGTTGTAAGGGGGTAAACCCCGCCCATTCAGCAGTCCAGGCAGGCTCATGCAAGTACTGGGAAGTACCTGAGCAAGGTCTCGTGCAGCGTAACACTCACCTCTGTTGTTGACCTGCATCCACTTATAAAACTTGCCCCTAGAGGGCATTGTGTTGAAGTTGCTGCATTGGATTTGTCTGAAGGTGGGCTGGCCTGGTGGGCAGGGAGTGCTGTTACAGATCTTGTATCTCCGACGTTCACCTAGACAGTACTTTCCTCCAAATTTGGGGCTGGAAGAACAGAGGAGACATGACATAAGCATTTTTCAAAATGCACTATAGAATATTTGTTTATTTGACATGATGCAACAGTAAAGGTACTGTAAGTCAATTCAGACTGTACATTACTCAAGCAATAGATTTCTTTGGCTTCTTTGACTAAAAAATAAATGCACATCACATCAGTTCCTGGTATTCTTTTGGTTGTATTTCATCAAATGTCATGATAATACTGTAGGCCATGTGAGACACATTACTGTTACATAACTAAAACACTTAAAGGATGAGGACACTGAATTTCATGTTTAGCCCTATTCTTGGCTCCCCTGGCATGTATCTGACTAGTACAGGTTAAAATATTTCTGTTTTGTGCAGTACAGAGTTCTGTGTCAATAACGTCGGAGCGCACACCCTGGCTCGTTGGTAGCTATGGGCACGCTCGAAAAAGTATGATATACGTGGATTTCAAGTTCAGGAATTACATGGTTTATGCTTACCAAGCTCTGAAGTTGTCCTGTAAACACCATAGGTCATTTCACCTCTGCATTTTGAAACAACAGTAACTTGTAAACTAATTGTACTAATTTCACCGAACATACAACAGCCATCTCTTCACACTGTAAAGAGATGAAGGGGATGAAATTCATCCGAATCTCAAAGGTTTACAGCGTGAAGGGATGGCTGTTGTATGTTGTATGAGGCGAAAGGACTTATAGTGTTTACAGGACGACTCTAGCTCAGTGCTAAAGCCTGCAATTACAGTTGCAAGCAATGGCCATTAACCTTTCAAATGCTAATAGTGTCCAAGTTATTCTCAAGTGAGCACTTTCAAGTCATTATAAGACACAAAATTGAAAGCTGCACTGAAAGAGTGCCTTTTTATAATCAGGACCAAGGGCTTAGGGGAGCTAACAGGTCCTTCAACCAGTCTCTGCATCTCAAACACATCTACTGCACCGGAGGCTAAATCACAGTTCCAGCTGTTCTCCTCCCCCAACCTCCGCGCTCGTTGAGGAACAACGTGAATTAAACCTGGTTCTTTCCTCACATTTGTCCCCCTAGACAAGGAAGCAGAATGAGTCTTAAGACAGATGCTCCACTTGCAAACCATCAATCAACATGTCCACCAGTTATTCTATCAGCACTGAGGGAAACACAGTTACAGACAGACAGACAGACAGACAGACAGACAGACAGACAGACAGACAGACAGATAGATAGATAGATAGATGATAACATGCCTATTATAGTTAGAGGTAACAGTTTTATTGTTACAGAGCAACTGCTTACAGTATAGTATTAAAGTTTGGCAGCATACATTCTTACACAGTTGGAAGAAGGTGTCGGGGAGTGGTACCAACGCTGTAATACTATTGGCTGGTATGATATCAACAGTGTGTCATTGTCGGGCAGTCAAAATTTCATAATGTAATAATTTCAGACAAAATATATTTTTTTATGGAAAAGCAATACTTTTACTCTGCCGCCTTCGCAAAGCCCTATGGATGTATTATTTTTGAAAAAATGTTTATTTTAATCCACATATTACATATTATACCTTTAAAGGTGATATCGATAACATTTGTATGTAGACAAATCTAGAAACTAACACGTTAAAAAGAATTTACGCAAATTAATAATGTTTCCAAAATTGACCCCAGCTTCCTCTTGTAATTCCAAACATGAGTGTTTACCTGTCTGAATTACTGAAAGGCATTTCAGATGCAGTAAATCAGCCAGGTAAACACTCATGTTTGGAATCATTTGCTGAGCAGGTTGTCGCTGTTCATATTCAACATTCACATTCGACATTCACATTCTGCATGGTGAATATCGTTTCAAAAAGCTTCAAGGCGGAGGTTTCGGTAAAACCAGTTGTTTGCACATATTGCAGTGGTGTCTTTCCACCGAAGAAAAAAAACAACTCTGATTCCTCTAATGAGCCATCTCCAGCCCCTGAATCTGAATGCCAGGCTACTAATATGTCATGCATTTCTTTATTCTAATACCATACACGTAGGTCATTTCATCTCCCCCCCAAAAATAATACGTAAATACTGGTGATTAATCGTGATTAACTTGATGACAGTTTTTTATCGATTGACTGCCCTAATATATGTATGTGGAAGTGTAATGAAGCTCCATGGCATTACAGTTTAGCAGTATACCCTAGGTTATTACACATAACCCTAGGTTATTACACATAACCCTAGGTTATTACACAAGTGGGAACATGGTACTGTATACAGAAGGGGGTCCGGGGTAGGTGGATGTTGACACTGATCGTGTTTTGGTGAAGGGGCGCTCCAAGAGTTGGAACATTTATCTTATTTATGTACTTACTGGGAGTATAGCAGAAGTATGCAGATATTTCTGAAAGTAATCCTAGAGTTTCAGAGAATCCATGCTAGCTCCAGTTAACATTAGGCTGAATGCTAGTGGAAAGCAGGATCTAGACCATAATATACTGTGCAGTGTACAAACTTATGAAAGGACAGAGTTTTATCTTACACAGGGTTAACACAGTCTCTCTGGGCGTTCTGCACTCCGGCTCCACAGGTCCTGGAACAGGCTGACCACTCGCTCCACGGAGCCCAGGCCCCGTTCACACTCTCCAGCTGGGAGCCCACGGCCACACACTCCCCGTCCAAACACCACTGACAAAGACACACATCTCACAATCATTAATGTTGCACTTTGAAATCCCCATGTTATTTGGGTTGTAAGTACAGTAGTGATTGTCTCAATAATTATTAGTAATTATATAGCAGTTCCTATGCAAAATTGTTACTACAGGTATTACTATATACAGTAATTACATAGTAAAAACAAACTAAAATGTAAAGCAGTCCCTAAGTGATTACAATTGTGTTCCTACAGGTATTACAGTGTAATAAATGTAAACTCCGATCATAAACATGAGAGATCATAAACATCTTTGGATGAAGATGACCAGTTCAGTGGCTCTGGTGCTCAGCCTTCTCACCTTGTCCTCCCCACACCTGGTCCCCTCCACAGCCCCGTCCAGCCGGGAGTGGCAGGTGGTTTCCACGGTGCACCACAGCGTACTGCACACGTTCTGCACAGGGAACACCACCACATCTCCCATTACACAGATACACAGATACCGCTCTCCCTGTCTTGACTGCTTCTGACTCCTGATAGTTACCTCCACCCAGGACCAAGTCTGGGGGAGGAGGATTTCTGTACTGGATGTCTAGGGCTGCCCCCTGAAAGTCGACGAGTCGAATCATCAGTTGGAGATCCTAAAGTCGACAGATTCTTTAAGTCGAGCAGTCTTTTTTTTTTTAATGATGTTTAATACATCCATGGCTAGTTACTGCAGCTTCTAGCTATAACGTAATCATTAGTATGCTGGGACGGATTGATTCAGCTAGCTAGCTAGATATGACTACCGACAGCAGTAATATACTGTAGCTACCTACAAGCGTAACTAGCTAATTCAAAGCTAGCTATTTCGCAGGTATTAGGACTGAAATAATTTAATCATGGTAGTGAAAATCAACTGCTTTGAATTAGCTAGTTACGCTCGTAGCTAGCTACAGTAGATTACTGCTGTCGGTCCGATCATATCCAGCTAGATAGCTGAGACAGGCTACATCAGAGAGCAGGGCTGAGTTTCCCAGAGGCATCGTAGTGCTACGTTCATCGTAAGTTATGGCGTTCATCATAGCGCTACAATGAACGTAGCGCTACGATGAACGTAGCGCTACGATGCCTCTGGGAAACTCAGCCCAGAGCCGAAGAACACCTGTTTGGCTAACCCCAGCTGTACCACTAGTATATTTTTGACATTTGTCACATCTAAGCAGGCCTATCGGTACCCTAATGTCACTGCACATGCTGACGACATGCATCATCAAGGCGGAGGTCTGCATTCTAGTTCTATATTAGTTAATATTCAATTGTGTATGATGTTAATTACAATAATCACGAAACAGTAGTCGGAGTGGACATTAAACTTGTGTGAATGCGTGTGCGCGCACGTGACTGCGTGTGTGCTGTAGTAAGTCGTGCACATAAATTCACATGTAGCGAATGTTTTCCATTTGCAATATCTGATCAATCCAGTTGACCTCAGCAAAGGACTAGAGACAACAAATATTACAAGGCATTTCAAAATGTCAGAGATAAGCTGCCAGGATTACTCTTTGGAGAGAACCAGAATCAAGGTATTTACTGCAGATGTCCATGAAATGGTATCCTAAGATATTACCTGTGTCTCAAATGTCCACTGACTCCAGCTGATGATTATTAACTTTATGCATACGCTGAGGCCCAAGGTTGGAAACCTTGTATGCTTCACAGTATGATGCAACTAGACTTGGGCAAGGTGCCAACTTGCACCTTATACTGTTCCATAGCATGCTACCGGGTCAACTTAATTCAACTTCATTCGACTTTATTTGCTAGGGGGATCTATTAACGCCAACCATTGATAAATGTAATGTTGAGAACATTTAAATAATGTTAAATATGTTCCCTGAAATCATAGCATAGACTGACTTAGTCTCAATCTTGGAAAAGTACTTGTGTATGGCAAACTATTTTGGATCATGTACACCTGCTCAGCTGAACACTGTCATGCTAACTATCTACTGTACAAACCAATTTTCTGTTAACCAAGGCTGGAAATGCCTCTGAAAATAGAAGACTGCTCCCAATCTTTGACACAGCAAAACAGGATTGGGAAACATTTTAATTCTGAGGTGCTACTATTAGTGATGGGCGAAAATGAACAAACAAATCTTTTTGAACAACTCTTTTTAGTGTCCGATATGTACCGAACAGTCTGTCGAACATCCGAGTACTACTGCGCATTGTGTTGCCTCTGTGTATGAAGTGCACTATACAAATAAAGTTTAATTTGATTTGTTTTGATACTGCCCACCCTCTCCCTCCCTTGACATACAGGTCATGCACACACCAGCTCCAGCTTTGACAGAATTGACACAAACAATAGAGTAGGTTGCTATGGGATCAGCTGCTGTGTAGTGTGTGGTGCGTGTGTGCCTGTGTGTGTGTGTGTGTGTGTGTGTGTGTGTGTATCATTGTCAGTATGTGTGGCAGAGTTTGAGTAAACAGTTGAGCTATCTCTTGTGTCAAACTGGATTGTTGCTAGCTTTAAAAACATAACGCACACAGCAGAACTACAAACATTTTATCTTTATTAATGTAAATACAGAGGTTGACTGGTAATGCATGCATTCTTTGCACTGGAGAGAAGTTTTGTGGGATCAGCTGTCAAATGTGTGTGTACTGGGCTGGCGTCTGCACACAAAAAAATATCAAAACTTGAACGGTTCAAAAGGTTCGGTAGAATTAGATGTATCAACCGAATCTTTGAAAAGAGTCGGACTGCCCATCACTAGCTACTATAGATGATAAACAGATGTTCAAACTCAACAAACGACTCACTACTGACATGGAAAAACTAGTTATGAATTGAGTTTGGGTAGTGTATAGTTGAATGCTTGTCGAACATCTTCTAATAGTAGACCATCTATAGTGGTACCCTGAAAGTAAAATTTTACCCAAGTTGGGCGCCACATAGTATTTGCACTCCTCAGCATTTTGTCTGGGCAGCATGCTTTCTTATCGGCAAGCAGATGGCTTGTGTCAGGGCCTGAGAACGCCTCTAAATCTGGGGTCTAATTGTGTCTAGGAGCTCTTTTTCCTAAGGACTGACCTAGGGTCAGAGACTTTAAGGTGGGGGGGTGTACTATGATAACAACAAGATACTGACATGAGACAATGTGGAGGGGTGCTGCTAAAAGCCTCTCAGGCAAGGGGGGGGGGGGGGGTGGTGCCTGTCTGTTGAGGGGGCGATAAGAGCCCAAAGGTCGATTTCAGGGTTTATCATTAAGAGGGAGATGGGAGATTATTTGGGTCCTGGGACTTGGTTTGTTGTTGTAGCTTTCAGGCATTGACATTTGGAGTAAATGTGCAGTGGCTGATTAATTCATTTTCTGTGGTCAGCAGAATTGTGTGTAGGGATCTGAACAATGGTTTGGCAACTCCACTGATGAGTGATATGATGCCCTTCTTTGGTTGATTGATTACCTTTTCAAGTAAATTTTGAGACTGAGTCTCAACTAGCAAGAAGATAGCTAATAGCTTGTAAAGGTGTATGCTTTTTGGACTGCCATGGTTATCGAAATGGAGATTTAAAAAAGTGAATGGGAAAGAAGGTCACAGTAGGCAGCTTCTTCAGCCATGATGAATGGGTGTTGTTCTTGTTGTTCTACAATCAATGTGTCTATGCATTATAAAACAACTGGGTTATTGCTAGGCAAATTAGCTTTCTCAAGCCCAACAGGGTGTGTGTGTGTGTGTGTGTGTGTGTGTGTGTGTGCGTGTGCGTGACATTTCTTACATAAGTAAAATTTTATATGATAACAATGAAGTTGTTTTCATATGATTTCACATGATTCTGCTGAAGGTCAAATTCTGTTAAGGTCAAATTCCATGTGGTTAGACTATGAATAATTCAATTTAGTAACCATTTTTTCTTTTGTGGGCATTCCTCCTTTGATCTGCATACATGACACATTTTTCTCAGCATTCCCTCACGCAAATACAGTATTTATACTTCTTTAGCTATCAAAGTCTAACTTAATGCCATCTAATGATCTGTATTCAAAATGCTAAATGCAATGATCTCTAATGAGCAACTAAATGTAATTCACTGTACATGATACTGTGTCAAAGCACACAATGTCAACCTCAATTTCAATCAAGCATTCAAATTAATGGAACAAAATGGTGGCCGTTACTATGGAAATCTGGTTTAGTTACACTACAAATAACTATTTATAAATAACTAGACCAGTTAATTATTAATTCGTACACTGCACTGTAAATTTATTCTTTATTCTCTATTGTATTTGTCCTGCATTTTGTTTTAAATGTCCTTTATAGTGTTTTTTGCACTTTGTCTTGATGCTTTTAATGCTTGATGTAAAGTACTTTGAATCGCCTTGTTGCTGAAATGTGCCATACAAATAAACTTGCCTTGGCTTACAAAACACAGAGCCTGGAAAAACATGTGAACACAGAGCCTTGAGCACCCCAGAGCATGAAGGCAGAAAGAAAGCAGAGAGCAGAAAACTAGGAAATTGGATTGCCTGATTCATTTCAGATATCTTTCTTTGGTTCTAGCGGCATAGGCTCTGAAGAGGCTTGGCAGAGCAGTGACTGTGTCCTAGTGGGCTTCCCTGGATGTCAGAGCAGAGTGAGCAGCCTGGAGCCCCTCTTCCCCCTGGCTGGGATGTTAGTGTGTGTCCTGACACGCTGCTTGTTTCCCGACACTGAAGTGGGATTATTCAATGTGTTGATCCTTTGAAGTTATTGGTCCCACCTGGCCACCTGCATGCATATTACTCTGGTTCACTCAGGTGTTTACCATGACTGGGGCTAATCCACATCTCTGTGTGGTCAGAGAACAGGTGGATCACCGCACGCTAGGGATGGAGAGGTGGGCCGGGTGAGAGAGTAAGACAGGAAAGGAAGGAAAGGCCTACTAGACATGCACTGCTCTAACTTTTATTCCTGTATTTTTTTTCCCCTGTATTTGACAAACAAAAAATAATAATAAGTAGGGTACTACATCCATACACATGCTACATCCATGTGTGTGTATGGATATAGTACTGTTTTTGTTTGTCAAATGCGTGTACTGTTGTGTTGCATACAGTATGTGAGCTGTGTCGCAAGATCAATTTCAGCATTGCTGACAAAGTTATATCGTATCGTATTTGTTTTAAATGTCATTTTTTGCATTTTGTTTCATATGACCTTTTATGTGTTGCACTTTGTCTTGATGCTTTTAATGTCTCATGTAAAGCACTTTGAATGTGAGTGAAGAGACTGTCCAGTGAAGGATTGTGGGTGATGATTAGATAGAAGGGGAAGAGGAGGGGGGAGGGAGGATGAGGAGGAGGTGGAGGAGGAAGAAGATGGTAGGGGTGGGAAGGCAGGATGTGGGGTGAGCTGGGGTGAGACTAGAAGAAGAAGAGTAACATTAGAATGTATGTGTAGAATGTGTGACATGAGATTAGAGGAGAGGAGAAGACAGGAGGAGGAGTGGGTGAAGATCTAATGGACACATGGCTGAACTGTGTAGAGATGATTGTGTGTGTGTGTGTGTGTGTTTTTGTCTTTTGCATGTGTAGGTTGAAGCAGTGGTGTTCAGCCTCCCATATGGAGGAGATTGAGCTTAAGTGTTTGTGGATATCAGACACAAATGAACATGAGTCTGTGTGTGTGTGTGTGTGTGTGTGTGTCTGTCTGTCTGTCTGTCTGTCTGTCTGTCTGTGAGTGTGGTGTCTGTGTGGTGTCTGTGTGGTGTGTGTGTGTGTGTGTGTGTGTGTGTGTGTGTGTGAGTGTGTGTGTGTGTGTCTTACATCCACATCGTCACAGAGCACGGAGCCAGACCCGTACTGCAGGCGACACTGGTGGGCAGCGCTGTACAGGACTCCGGGGGGGACGGAGCTCAGAGCCAGCTCGTCTCTCCCTGGGGGGTCGTCCAGGCACCGACCCCAGCCGCGACTAGGGGGGACAAACGCATGTCCAGAGTGGTCAGGCATGTACTGGACATAGATGCACGCACACGCGCACACACACACACACACGCACATGCATCCATGTACAGATACACACACACATACACATACACACACACACACACACAAACAGACATGCATCCACGTGCGTAGACACAGACACACACACACACACACACACACACACACGTGCAGATACACACACACACACACACACACACACACACACACACACACAAATAGACATGTATCCACGTGCAGACACGCACGCACGCACGCACACACGCACACACCTGTCTGTTTCAGGATACACTCACAAACTCATTACTTGCACAAATACAGAGCATGTCTATCTGTTCATGCATATAGTCGACCTTTCAGACTTCCAGTCTATAAGAAACTATGCCGCTATGTGACGGAGCTGACAAGGCGATAAGTAACAGAGTTGATAGCGACAGAGTTGAAAATAGCTTGAAACGTCACCAAACAGGCGAGGAATAGACAAGAGTGCCTAGTAAGGATGCCAGAGCTGCTTGTGGCACATCACATCAAGCACGCTATCACAGTGAAGCCAGTCCTCAGAAGTTAACTCCACTGCTCACCCCACCCCAGTCGAGGAGAGGGGGGTTCAAACGAGTTCAGAGAGAGGATTTATAGCTGAGCTTAGGGCAGAGACCCACAGGAATGAATACCGATATGAGGGACAGCAGCATGAAAGTCCAGGCTGGGAGGAAGTGATGTCGACTTCTAGACGTCCAATGGGGCGATAGTACTGTAGTGATGCAACTGGGGGTTTCTGCTGCTTTTCTTTACATTACAGGTTGATTGTCATTGTAAAACCTATTCCGCAAAATATCAATTAACTATTTTAATGCTATGAATCATGTTTATGCTGCTTTTATTTATTTTGATCAATATGAGGATACTGCTTCCCCACTGGTGTCTTGTAACATAACACCATGATGATTTAATGTTAAGTATACGAAAAGTAAGAGAAAAGTAATTAGGCTAAGAATAGTCTCTCAATTGCTTCAACTTAACTAAGACCAAATCCTATTGTAACCCAGAGAGCTCAAAACTATAAAGTGCTTTAAAGAGCCTATCCCTGTTCTGTTCTCTAACTACGCCTCACTGGCACAGTTACAATACATGATCACTAGCACAGTTTCTGGCAGGCAAACATCTATTCACAATGCAAAACATTTTGTGTGTGGGTTTGGGAAACTGAACAGATTGCTAAATCTAAAACATCATACCGAAAGCAAACAGTGCATTTGATGTAGGGTACTGGAACAAAAGATTGCCCTGCTAAATATAGGTCTACCAAGGTAAGGCAAGAAAGTACTGCCCAGGCAACAGGGTTGTTTCATAATTACCTTTTCTGTGGCTGCCTGTATAATTAATTGATAAAGTGCAGAGCGTGATAAATCTCACTTAACTTCCTAGATTAAATGCATTCACAGAATCGCTTTTCTAAATTCTTTACTAGATCTAACAAATGGTGTGTTGGAAAAGAGAGTTGAGACAAGGACAACTCTGGTGAACTAAATAAAAGAGAGACATTTATAAAGCCTGCATAAGGCTAACATTATTCTGGGGTAGCTATCTGGTGCCTGATGCCAGCTGCACAGACCAGATGTGTAGAAAATTATAATAATTCTCATATGGACTGTAGGCGATGGTTTTACTCAGCTGTTCACTGCATGTTGCTGACAACGGGTACAATTCACTTTCAAAATCTTAAATTCAGAGTGCATCTTCCTTTAATGACAGGCTCACATGAGATTTTACATTTCTTTGTAAAAGTTTTCATTTCCCACTGTAATGAAGTCATGAGACATAGCCGAAAAGCTAGACAGAGCACAACTAAAATGCACTTCACACTTGTACATGTGCAGATCTGTTAAGTTTTATGATAGTAGCCAAACAGCCTTTATCGTGACAGCTACTGTGAATATATTTGAGTGGGTGCCAGTGGGCTAACATCAGCTGTCCTGTCATGTCGCATGGCAGCACGGTGCTTTGCACTGTGGCCTCACAGTATCTCCCACGGTGGTCAGGTACTCAGGTGGGGTATCTCCCAGGGTAGTCAGGTACTCAGGTGGCGTATCTCCCAGGGTGGTCAGGTACTCAGGTGGGGTATCTCCCAGGGGGGTCAGGTACTCAGGTGGGGTATCTCCCAGGGGGGTCAGGGACTCAGGTGGGGTATCTCCCAGGGTTGTCAGGTACTCAGGTGGGGTATCTCCCAGGGGGGTCAGGTACTGAGGTGGGGTATCTCCCAGGGTAGTCAGGTACTCAGGTGGGGTATCTCCCAGGGTTGTCAGGTACTCAGGTGGGGTATCTCCCAGGGGGGTCAGGTACTGAGGTGGGGTATCTCCCAGGGTAGTCAGGTACTCAGGTGGGGTATCTCCCAGGGTTGTCAGGTACTCAGGTGGGGTATCTCCCAGGGTAGTCAGGTACTCAGGTAGGGGTATCTCCCAGGGTAGTCAGGTACTCAGGTGGGGTATCTCCCCAGGGTAGTCAGGTACTCAGGTGGGGTATCTCCCAGGGGGGTCAGGTACTCAGGTGGGGTATCTCCCCAGGGTAGTCAGGTACTCAGGCTGGGTATCTCCCAGGGGGGTCAGGTACTCAGGTGGGGTATCTCCCCAGGGTAGTCAGGTACTCAGGCTGGGTATCTCCCAGGGTTGTCAGGTACTCAGGTGGGGTATTTCCCAGGGTAGTCAGGTACTGAGGTGGGGTATCTCCCAGGGTTGTCAGGTACTCAGATGGGGTATCTCCCAGGGTTGTCAGGTTCTCAGGTGGGGTATCTCCCAGGGTAGTCAGGTACTGAGGTGGGGTATCTCCCAGGGTGGTCAGGTACTCAGGTAGGGGTATCTCCCAGGGTGGTCAGGTACTCAGGTGGGGTATCTCCCTGGGTTGTCAGGTACTCAGGTGGGGGTATCTCCCTGGGTTGTCAGGTACTCAGGTGGGGTATCTCCCTGGGTTGTCAGGTACTCAGGTGGGGGTATCTCCCTGGGTTGTCAGGTACTCAGGTGGGGTATCTCCCGGGCCTTTCTGTACAGAGTTTGCATGTTCTCCCCGTGTTCACAGGGTTTTCCACCCAAGAACCCCAATATAAAAAACATGCATTAGAACAGACCGCTCTTTTGTCCGTTCCTGACCAGGATTGGACAGAAAACTTCGCTATGTCCCCGGGCGCAGCTCATGCATCTGCTTACTGCTCCTGGCTGCCCTTGGAGGAAGGACAGCATGGATGGGTTAAAAGCAGAGAAACATTTAATCTGTGGACGGTCCTACTTTGTGTGTGTGTGCGTGTGTGTGTGTTTCGGATTCCGACACCCAACACCACAGCAAGTGCTGTGTCTCACTGTATGACAAATAAAATGTGTTATTTTTATTATCTTGTCATCTAGCACAAACATTTGCTTCCATACAGTACATAGGCCTAATACAGAAAAAATGTTGGTACCCTTCCGTTAAAGAAAGAAAAACCCACAATGGTCACTGAAATAACTTAAAACTGACAAAAATAATAATAAATAAAAATGTACTGAAAATAAACTAATGAAAATCTTCCATTGCTTTTGAATTGTGGTTCAACAGAATAATAATACAATTTTAAAAAAGTAATGAAACTGGCCAGGACAAAAATGATGGTACCCTTAACTTAATATTTTGTTGCACAACCTTTTGAGGCAATCACTGCAATCAAGCGATTTCTGTAAATCTCAATGAGACTTCTGCACCTGTCAACAGGTATTTTGTCTCACTCCTCGTGAGCAAACTGCTCCAGCTGTCTCAGGTTTGAAGGGTGCCTTCTCCAGACTGCATGTTTCAGCTCCTTCCACAGATGTTCAATAGAATTTAGATCAGGGCGCATAGAAGGCCACTTCAGAATAGTCCAATGCTTTACTCTTAGCCATTCTTGGGTGTTTTTATCTGTGTTTTGGGTCATTATCCTGTTGGAGGACCCATGACCTGCGACTGAGACCCAGCTTTCTGACACTGGGCAGCACATTTCATTCCAGAATGCCTTGATGGTCTTGAGATGTCATTGTACCCTGTACAGATTTAAGACACCCTGCGCCAGATGCAGCAAAGCAGCCCCAGAACATAACCAAGCCTCCTCCATGTTTCACAGTAGGTCCAGTGTTCTTTTCTTTGTATGCTTTATTTTTGCCTCTGTGAACATAGAGCTGAAGTGACTTGCCAAAAAGCTCTAGTTTTGTCTCATCTGTCCAAAGGACATTCTCCCAGAAGCTTTGTGGTTTGTCAATATGCATTTTGGCAAATTCCAGTCTCCATTTTTTATTATTTGCTTTTAACAGTGGTGTCCTCCTCGGTCATCTTCCATGAAGTCCACTTTGGCTCAAACAGCGACAGATGGTGCGATCTGACACTGATGTACCTTGACCTTGGAGTTCACCTCTAATCTCTTTGGAAGTTGTTCACAAATCAAAATATCAAGCACATGGCGGTGACATAATATTGACCACTATGAGACAGCAATTAAAATGTTCTCCATGAGTGACTCTGGACTCTGGGGTTCACTGAAATTAGGTTCTCAGAGAAAATAGTGGTTTGAAGCAGCCTTTGGGACTGAAAGCTATACAGGAAATATCTATGCTTCATGTTCTACACACAGTGGATTTTGTTTGGTATACTGTTGTGCTTATAGTATTATGTAATGTCAAAGGCATAAAACAAACTTTCAAATTGTTTGAATATACTTTCCCTGCTTGAATATACTGGCCTTCCACCTACTCACAATTAAGTCGTAGACATTAACTGTACTCCCTGCAATATCCAGATTCCTTTTTTATTGTAATTACACACATGAAAAGCTTTGGGGCTTTTTTGAAACCCACGCTCCCCCCAACCGGCATTCAAAATACTCTGATCTAGACATTAGGGGATATCTGTCTGTGCAAAGCCCATCTGTATGATAACCTGAACCAGACAGCTTCAGCATGCCCGTACACATTCCCGATTAAGAACACCTACAAGCCGACATCTGAAAAGGGGCGAATAGTGAACCCTGAGGAACTCCTAATTTTCTGAGCTGCACAATGGTGCCCTTGTGGTATCAGGGAAAGAGAGACAGTCAGATAAGAAGAAACGAGCACAAAGGAGAGAGAAAAATTAATAGCGAAGGAGCGTACGATTTTGAATTGAAGACAAAGGGAGGTGGCATAATCAGACATGGGCCGAAAATGAGGAAGGGAGGTAATTACAGTACTAGTTTCAGGTGTTGGGAGTGATAATAAGAAAGACTGATGTGAGACTGGAGGGAGAGAGAGGGAGGGGATATGGTCTGATGGCTGGACATACTAGGCATAAAAGGATAGGGATGGGCCATAAATGGTGAAGGAGAGGGGTATTATGCCGTGTTCACACCGGGCGCGGCGAGAAAATTCACGCCGCCCAGTTCGCCCAATCTCGCCGCGGGATCAATGGGTCGCCGCGTGAGTCCGCCGCAGAAAGTAAAAAAAATGGAACTTTTGCGAATGTCGCCGCGCGGCGAATCCTGGCCGCTGCACCGCCGAGGTCTGCGATTCGCGCCGCCCGTCGCCCAGTTCACACAAATTGTATTGACTTTCTATGTAAACTCGCCTGCGCCGCAGGAAACATTTGCGCCCAGTGTGAACACAGCATTACACTCTCTCATTCAGGAGCATGGCTGGAGTGGGAGTACTATGAACTGAGTGGCTGACCAACTGCTTGTCATCGGTTTCCCTAAACCTTGCACTAGTCTCACCACAACCACCCAGCGGTTTTGGATTGGTTTTTAAAACATGCTACTAAAGTAATGTTATTCTTGGCAGCAGATGTATTGCATGTGCAGTACCAATTGAATGAGAAAGTCCAAACTTTTGACTGGTATTGTAATTGAATAGTTGTTTTTCCACTGTTGGATGATTTACATCCTGATGTGTAACTCGTAAAATGAATATTCAAAATAGGAAACATGACCATTTCTTCATGTCGCTGACAATGTTCTGACATGCTTGGTGGTGGCTTTTAAACTACTTCCATGGTTTACTTCCACTTGTCCATGGATCAAGGATTTTTTTCATCAAGGCCTAAAAAATAACCCATATTAGGCTATAATACACGACATTTGAAGTTTAATGCCCATGTTCAATGATTTATCTGTCTTGTATTCATTGCACAAATGATGTTCCTCACGGAAAATAAAGAATTTTGAATTGAATTACATTTGGAGCTGCAAAAGTCAGAGTAGTGCTCGCTCTAAAAAATCACACCCAGGTGGTGTGAAGTAGGCGGTGCAGGTATATGAGCAATCTCTATTGCTTTCTGCTGGTGTGCAATGGTTTTAAATCTCATGTTACGAAGGGAAACATGGACACACAGAGACACGTCATTTATTTAAGTGGCTGCACCACTTCTAAAAACGGGATGTTCACAAAACTGCACCATTTCCTCGAACTCATGCATAGCAAGCCATGCAGTATATGGGCAAGATGCGGAACTTATGGCTTAATTCTGGCCCATATTGGCTTGCTTGTTGCTAGTTTGGTTATTCATTACACAAAATGCATAAATATGTTTCATAGGACAAAGAAAAATTACATGCCAAAAAACAAATTAAAGCGAGAAGAATAAAAGTACGACAAGTAAGAAAAAGTGGACCAAAGAGACCCAACTGTTCTTACAGGGAAGCTGGTCTACAGAAGAAAAGGTCTTTCCAGATGGTCTCTTAAATACGGATTATAAGTCATCTTGAACAGACTCCATACTTTAATACCATTGCTCTAATTCACTATGACAAAGAATAAAACATGTGCACTTGGGTGTAAACACATTACAAAAATCTGTCCATTGTCCTTGGGCTTCTTAAAGTCCTCTTGCACTGGCTTTTTGCCTGCTTTGTCCCTCGGTGCCAGTATGGACAATATCAGAGCCATTTGGAAACAGGAAAAAAGTGTGTTTTTCACACTCTGGCTCCATATGCTTCTTTTTTTTAAATCCTGAAGGCTGAAATGCCATTAAAAGAGAACATGCATATGGAGCTATGGAGTTATGAATCGTGTCCTGGTGCCAGTCGCCATCACGTTAAGGACTCCGTCAGTATGTGCCCCTCACCTCTTCTCTAACTTGGGAGTCAAGCTGCAAGAAGGAAACCATGAAGTCATGGTCAATGGATTCCATATGGTGGTTTTAGCTAAGGAAGCGGAGCAACTTTGACAGGAGGCTCAACACTGGCCTATTGTGGCTACACTCACTGAGTCAGTCAAAGGCAAATGAGGGGAGATAAAGACAAAACTCTATTATTCAACAAGACACTAGCGATGGTGTGTGTGCTCCATACCGCACCAAACCCATTAGAGCGCAGGCACTTTGCGTGCATACCCCTCCGGGCTCAATCATTGCCACGCATACTCAAACGTGTGCAGAATTATTACAGCGCAATTTGTGCCAAATGAAGCCTACAGACGAATAACCATGTAAGTCACATTTACATTTACAACTATGTTACTGTTTTGTAATCTCAGTGTCTTCTGACTTTTAAATCAGAAGAGCGTTAAATGCACACAGTATCATTACATAGAAGACACTGTATACTTGCAAGTGATGTATCATTCACACACTAGAAATGGTGCTCAGAGAGCAAAGACCTCTGCCCCTGAATGCATTGTGTGGCTTTGTGCACGCCGAAATTGAATGGGTTCTACATTGGCCCATGCATCCTAGTCCAAAAAATGAATGGAGGTGAATGGCCGTCCGTGTTTGACAACTTTTACAACAACCAGGCTATTTCCTTCTCATAAAGTTTAATTTCTTTAATAACCGTCCTTTTCGTTAGTAAATTGATTCATTCCTCAATTTAAAACAGATCACAAAAAGTCATTTCAGTTTTCTAGAAAGAAAACTAGAATTTTGTGACAATTTGAATTGTCCGCTAGCACCCCCCCCCCTCGCTCAACAACTTGTCGGGGGCGCACTGTCGTGATTTTGCCTAGTGCGGCCAATCGCCTCCCGCCGGGCCTGTGTGCACGAAGGCCTCATGGGTGTATCTGAGATTTAATAGCAGCATCAACTGATCGGTAATGGAGCTATTAACATGCTCTCATAATTAAAACATTTTGTCCAACTCAGCGCCATTGCAAATGAGGGAAAACTCAATTGTCCTCCGAGAATAAATAAAGGTTGTTGTTGTTAATGTCTGTATTGGAATGGGTACTTCTTACATACTCAAAGCTAGTAGGAGTGAGGGGTGGACACAGGAAATAAGGGGAGTGTGGAGAGGGTCAGGGCATAGAGGACCGATGCTGAAAGAGCAGAATTACAAAAGAGAGACATCTAAGAAATGGAAAAGAAATATAAAATTAAGAATAAGAATAAGAAAAAAATATAGGAAGTAGAGTAATAAAGCTAGAGGCACATAGAAAAGAGGGAGTGCTACTGTAGGTGGTACAACGGAGCAGAGTGAGAGACTGGAGAAAGACAGAGGAGAGGGACAATGGAAGCACACTGGAAGAGGGGGATAATGAGAGAGAAATACATACACGGTAAAAGTGAGTGAGAGAGAGAGAGAGAGAGAGAGAGAGAGAGAGAGAGCATGACAGAAAGACAGAAACAGAGAGAGAGACCAGATAAACCATAGCACTCAGTATGGACAGACATAGGCTCCAGTATACTGTAGGTCCAGACAGACAACCGGTGCGTGACACTCACTCGAGGAAGCGGGT
Source organism: Borostomias antarcticus (assembly GCF_949987555.1). NCBI lineage: Eukaryota > Metazoa > Chordata > Actinopteri > Stomiiformes > Stomiidae > Borostomias > Borostomias antarcticus. Next base: position 13,859,915 of record NC_140237.1, read on the forward strand.
GATGTACTGACGGGAGCAGCGAGACCAGCTGAGGTTGACCGTACCGTACAGGAGCTGTGGAGACATGATGAAAGGTCTTTTCCCAATGGGCTCACAGTCATTGCCGTTGCCATCATGCTGAATCCCCAAGCTGTGGCATAGAAGCACATCCCACAGAGAGAGAGAGGGGAGAGTGAGTGGGCCCGGCATACAGTACACAAGCACACAGACTGGATATGTAATAAATAAATAAATAAATAAACAAACAAACACAACACATACACAGTCACTGTGCATAATACTCCACAGCACACTCTACTGAGTGAAATTTTTATGATTTCTATGTTAATTGGTGCATTATGTAATATCAAGGATATTTGCCATTCTGAATATAAGGAAAGTGGTATTGAGTGAATGTCATGGTTTTATAGGCTAAATTCTACATAACATAAATGTACATTTGTGATATATCCACACATTTGACATCTGCAGCTATTGGCCTTAAATTAAATGAATGAATGAATGAATGAATGAATGAATGAATGAATGAATGAATGAATGAATGAATGAATGAATGAATGAATGAATGAATGAATGAATGAATGAATGAATGAATGAAAAATATTGTGGTCAATATATATTGTATCTGTAGCACACACAAGTTAGAGAGGATAAAGTGGTTGCCTAAATGAGTTTATAGCAAGGAAAAGGTCCAGCCCAAAAACGCACAACCACACACACCTCAAATGTTTGGTGTTTTGGCAGTTTGATAAAGGCTTGCTGTTTACAGTATAGTGCTGTTAACAGTAGAGTGCCAAGAGGGCAGCATTGCTTTCATCAGAATTGCCAGACTTCAACCTCAAGCTGACTGGCTATCCCCTATGGGAAGTGGCATTTGATCACTATAGGGGGCCTCGCCATCAATATACCTGCACTGTGTCTGAAAAGACGCACAGCATGCCAGGTCAAAGGTCAGACTCACCAATACTGTAATTATATTATCAGAGCCTGATGGGTTGAATGTGAAGTCCTTTTCTAACTAATAAGGTCGGAGGAAGTTCAGGTCCAGTTAACAAAGACACAGGGGGCCCCATTTATCATTGTGGATACACCCTTTTTCATTTACACCTGATTTTTGTACTTGCTTTTCTCCGCAAATAATGTATCATGCCAAAACTCAATGGGAAATATTGTGAGATATATACACGATATTTCCCATCGAGTTTGAGGTTGTCACTTCGACATGTTGTCAGGAGGAGCTGGGATTTGAACTGCCGACCCTACGATCACTGGACGACCTGGTTAAACTCACTCCTCAGTATAAAAACCGCCCACCCTCGTCATTGAATCGCTCGCTTTTTGGTGGCAAAACCAAACAGAGGATGTGGCAAGTCAAGTCATATTTTAGCTACTGTATATGAAATATATATTGGTAACAGATACATCAGAGGAAACAAACTTTAATCACGAACACTATTTTAAATGAAACTTATGATTCTATGTGTAATGAATCTATATAATATACGAGTTTCACTTTCTGAAATGAGTGACAAAAAAAACTCTTTCTCAATATTCTAATGTTTTGAGCTGCACCTGTATGGCTGCCAATGAAACTGGTTCTCTTGTATTTATTGATGATGTAAATGCTGACAAAAGCAGCAGGATGAATTCTAAAGTGTTTCAAGCAATATTATGGTAAATGGACTGCACTTACAGTATATAGTGCTTTTATCCAAAGCACTTTACAATTAAGGGCTCTCATTCACCCATTCACACACATACACCAATGGCGGCAGCTGCCATGCGAGGTGCTAGCCTGCTCATTGGGAGTAATTTGGGGTTCAGTGTCTTGCCCAAGGACACTTCGACATGTTGTCAGGAGGAGCCAGGATTCGAACTGCCGACCCTACGGTCACTGGACAACCCGCTCCACCTGCTGAGCCACAGCTGCCCCAATATTATATCCTCAAATGATTCAGAGCCAAATGCTTCAGAACTCATTGGACAGCACTTCACAGTGCAGATGCACAATGACCCGAAGCATACTGTGAAAGCAACCAACAAGTTTTTCAAGGCAAAGAAGTGGAATGTTCTGCAATGTCTAAGTCAATCACCTGACCTGAATCTAGTTGAGCATGTATTTTACTTGCTGATGACAAAACTGAAAGGAAACTGCCCCAAAACAAGCAGGAACTGAAGACAGTTGCCGTAGAGACCTGGCAGAGCATCACCAGGGATGAAAACCAGCGTCTGGTGATGTCTATGGGTTCCAGACTTCAGACTGTCATTGACTGCAAAGGATTTGCAACCAGATATTGAAAATGACAATTTGGTTATATTAGTTTGTCCAATTACTTTTGGTCCCTTAAAAAGGAGGGTACCACATGTACAATTTGTTGTAATTCCTACACCATTCACCTGATGTGTCAATGTCCAAATATTTATGGACCTAACTGATTAACTCATTACTCACCATACTGTACACCATACACAGTATATTTTAGATAAGAATGTGTAAATGCAATATAGGAATTCTGTAAGCCTATAGAAAAAAAGTCCATCTGCAGTACAGAAATACTATGCTGAAAAAAACACTGTTCCAGGAAAGTTCACATGTCCCCATTCAGAACCCACACACATTGTTCTCCTCAAGGATCATTATGTTTGGGCAGAATAGTGTGTGTGTGTGTGTGTGTATTTGTTGGCACGTGTATCGTGTTTCCACTTGAGCTGGTGTATGCATTATGCATTCATGCTGATTTACAACACGGAGAGTTGATTGGCTGGCGGGTGCTGGAGAGTTGTTTGGCTGGCGGGTGCTGGAGAGTTGATTGGCAGACGGGAGCTGGTGCCTTACTTGTGTCCCAGCTCGTGGGCGATGGTGAAGGCCAGCGGCAGGCCCGTGTCCTCGCTGATACTGCAGCTCCGATGGGGCTGACACATCCCTGCCACGTGGGACAGGCCCAGCGTCTCACACGGCTTATTCATGGCTGCGCAGATGTCCTTCCTGTTAGGGTAGGACAGGGAAGGGGGGTACAGGAGCAGGGAGGGATATTTGAGAGAGAGTAGGAGGGAGGTTAGGGTTGGAGGAAAACAAGGATGGACAGGAGAAAGGAGAGAAGAGGAGGGTGTGATGGAGGGGGACATGCCAAAGATTGAGAAAGGGGGCAGTGATGGATGGAGAAGGACAGTTGGGATGGAGAGGGATCGAGAGAGAGAGAGAAAAAGAAAGATGGGGGGTTGTTACTTTCTTCAGCATTAGTCACCACTGGGTCTAGTGATAGTGTGGTCTTTCAAGATTTGGGGTCTTCCTAAAAACCTGCCTGAAACGATAATACTCTCAACAGTGACTCGCCCCACAGTGACTCGCCCCACAGTGACTCGCCCCATCTCTGTCGGTGACTTGTCATAATCTCTTCGGCCTTAAACACTCTTCTTCACCTCCCTCTCTCATCTTCTTTCATGTAACTTATGGATGTAACTACCATTTCCATTTCCCCTCCTTCTTTTTCCAGTCTCTCTCTCTCTCTCTCTCTCTCTCGCTCTCTGCCCCTAATCCCTCTCTCTTCTCTTCCCCTTTCCACAACCCCGCTCCATCTCTCGTCTTATCCCCTCACCTGCTTCGACATCTGTCTCGATCAGCTCCCTTGCTATCCATTCCTGATGAGTGTGTTTCTCTGTCTCCCCCATCTGCTATGTCCATGATAGAAACCTTCTAAATGATACCACTACTCCCTGCAAAGGTGGTGTGTAGCGTCGAAATGACTTCACACCATCTGTTGTGTGGATCTGGATATGTGATGTCACTGTTGAAACGGATGCAATCTACAGTAGCTTCCTGTATCTTCCTTCCTGCTCTCAATACAGGATTTTTGTTGCATGTGCTGATCAATTTAAAGTAAGACTAGGTTATCTGTCTGGAAGTGTACTATTGTAATTACTTGGACTTCCATGAAAGCCAATTATGAAAAATGGTTGCAAACAAACAAAAAAAGTACTATAAAGAGCTGTAATCCTGCTGTCTGTTTTGCAGAGCCTCTGTAGAAATTCTGATACAAAATCTCTGCTTAGTCTTTAAAATCATGCGTGGATTGACTCCTCCTCTGTCTGGCGTCATAAACTTTAAATCCACGTCAACCAGGGTTACTAGAGGTGCGGCTAGGGGGGACTGCACAACCCCATTCAGAGAAAGTGCATTTAGCCAGGCTGTCTTTTCCTTCAGAGCATCTCATCAGTGGAATTCAGTGCCTCAATCAATTAGAGACTCCCTATCCTACTATTATTTTAAGTGCAGTGTTAAGAAATGGCTCATTGAAAACCAACAGTGTCAACAATGATTCGGTGTGTGTGTGTGTGTACGCGCCTGTTCATGTTCTTAGCCACCATTTATAACCTTGATTCTCTGAATGCGTTATCTGTATTTGATGTTTATGGGTTTCATTTATTTAAATGTTTATTAATATGCACTGTCCCTATTCATTTATTCATTTATTTAACTATTATTATTTATTTAACTGTTCAGAAGGTCTAAGGCCATCTCTCTGAATGAGCTTTGCTTTAGTTTGCTAATCAGGTGCCTCACTCCGTCCAGAGTAAGAGTATTAATTTAAATTAATCTCTGTCTTGTTAACAGAAAGAAGACCGTTTTTTTGTGCAAAAGTTGAACTTGAAAATACAGGTTGTTCTGTTGTGTACCTTGTGAGCAGGACAGCTACGTCGTGGTGTTGTGGATGCTCTTCTCCCTTCATATTAAGCCGTTTCTGCCACTTACAGAAGCTGCTGAGGCTGTTGTCAGCATGATGTGTAATCTTCAGGTCCTCCTGCCAAAAATAAGCAATGTTATTCTCACAGGATGGAAGTACGAAAATGAGATTATTTTTTTTTGCAGGAATAAGATTTATTCAAGAAATTGAAAGTGTTGTATTGAAGTATTACATTTATTCTCCCAGGCCTACGAATAATTAGTGCTTTTTTCTTTGTCTGCCTCTCTATCCTCTCTCCTCTCTCTCTTCTTCTATGTTTTTGGGTGTGGGTGGGAAAGGGATGTATTGTTTATTATATATTTATTGTCTACTAGTGTCCCATATTTATACATTTCTTTTATCTTATTTCTGTATGTAAAGTGCATTGAGATTACTTTGTATGAAATGTGCTATACAAATAAAATGTGATTGATTGAAGTATAAAACTTAACTTACAACTTATGGAGACAGTATTTTTCTCTACAACTTCCTTACAAAATTCATTCTGGGCAGTAGTTCTGTTTCTTCATTTTTTCATGGCGGAAAACACTAGCTCCTAAATTTACCCAAAAAATATCAGAAAGGCTATCCTTCTCAGCTTCACCACAGGGTTCCCAATGCACTGTCAAGGCTCTTCTTTTTCAATAATCACGGACTGGCCATACGTTATCCCTGACATAATAGACCAACATCAAGGGCAAGCGAGCAATGCTGCTAATACAGTACTTTATAGACCTAATGGGTGACAGTAGAAAGTTGTCTTAAGTTGCTGAACATTCTAAACAGTTTTGGCAGTTGTATGTGAAAGGGAATCTCTGAAAACGCTCATTGCCCAAGCACACAGAATAATTTTGCTGCCGAAATAAAGTGTAGGCTTACTAATATTAATGTCGTTGGTAAGCAGCCCTGTAATAAGTGAGATAACATTTGGCCAGCCGGTCATTATAAAAAAAAGAAGAGCCCTTCAGTGTGTTACAAAACTCTTATTTTTTGATAATGACAACAAATAATAATAATAAAACAATAATATATCAGTCAATTGTTAGTAAATATAGTGTTTCTATGCATTTACTAATCATTTAGCCCTACTGATCATTTATAAAAACTATGCAATGGTTAGTTATCATAAGCTATTATAGTGCTACCAATCTGTTCTTTGTGTCCGTACACATTTCTTATAACAACCTACTGGGCATCAGTTAGTCTTGAATGACTAAAATATATTCGTGAGAAGTCATGACCAATCCATTACAAACTATTTTAGTGGTCATTGCCATCTATTTCATTTCCATCAAAACATATAATTATCCCTATTACTCTATCAAAGTGTATATTCAGTGGCAGTTATCGAGGCGGAAGGGAACATCTGAACATTAGAGAGCTCAACAGTGATTGCAGTGATGGGTCTGTTTCCGGAAGTGAATTTCCATTTAATTCACTCCATTGACGTTTCAGATAAATCTTTATATAAATGGTTAATGGTAAATAGACTGCACTTATATACTGTAGCGCTTTTCCACCTTAGCGGCACTCAAAGCGCTTTACAATGGCCTCTCATTCACCCATTCACACACACTCACACACCAATGGCGGTAGCTGCCATGCAAGGTGCTAACCTGCTCATTGGGAGCAATTTGGGGTTAGGTGTCTTGCTCAAGGACACTTCGACATGTGGACAGTCAGAGCTGGGATTATTATTAATTGATTATTGATGATTATTTTAATTTGAAAATGAATTAGTTACATTACTAGTTACTGCCAAAAGTGGTGAAGTTACAGTACTTGGTAACACATTACTCCCAACACTGCTCACTGGTGAGCTCAAACATCAGTGACATTTAAGTTCTCAGACTAGATGTAGTATACAGTAGACTACTGTAGTGTATCCATTCTAGTGGCTATTGATTGTGTTTTAAAACCAATAATTACACTTTGATCTCTTTCAATCTTAGACCACTGTGTTGAGATAAATATCGATCTTCTCTCACCTCATCCTTCTCCAGCAGGATCAGACGAACCACCACAATGTTGATGGAGTTGCCGATGCTAGGGTCACGAAACAGCCCTGACACCTGAAAAAGAAAGTCTTATTAGAATTATATTATTATAAATTATTATGTTATTCTTGCATATATACAGTAGGCTATGTGGGGAAAACAACCAAATACTACAAATGCTTGGAGACTCAAAAATGACTGATACTACCGTTTGATAGAGCGAGTGCCTGAATAAATAATAAAACAAACAAACAATAAACAATAATCACTGGGGCGGAAGTAATGACAGCCTCAATCAGGACTGTATTGTTTAACACCATAATGAGCCACATCACAACAGTCTGACTGGGGGGTAACGGCCTGCTCAAGGGTAGGCTAGTAAACATCAACTGTAATCTTTTCACTTCAGGAACATTCCAAGTTTAGTTTGATCAGAATCAACCTTAGTTTATTGACTCATTACTCATCACTCATATTGACTTTATTAACTCAGTCTTAGAGTTTATTGACAGGCTGGAAGTTATTACCAGGTAATTGGATATGTGCATGTGCCTCTTCCAGGTGGGACCACACACTCACATACAGTACATACACCCACCCACAGTTACACACACGCAAACGTGCATGCACACCGATTCACACACATACAGTAGACACCTATCCCTGTATGCACCCTTCCATTCTTTAATTCTCCTTCTGTTCCCCCTCCCTCCATTTTGTTCTCTGTCTCTACCTCTTTCCTCTTATGAGACTACCTTCTCTCAAGCTGTGAATAAACTCCTACCGCTTTACCTCCTCAGAAGGCAAATCTTACCACCCACCTCCCACCCAGATCAGTGTTGCACTCCCCCTTCCAAAGGCCTCTTGGAGCACTTTAAAGGAGTAGTAAAGGGAAAATGCATGTTTAGCCCTGTTTTTAGGTTACTTATGATCATATACAATGGTTCAGATCAAAACGTTGACAAAACTAGCACTTTTGAGAAAGTCTGAATTGCTCTACCACCGTTTTTGGTCATACAATGGATGTGGGTGGGCACCTTGAAAAATCATTCAAAAAACATGTTAAACTCTCAATTTCAAAGACAAGAAACTCACTGAGGTGTTAGTTGCCGTTCTGACATATAATTTGCCATAAAGTAAGATTCTAGTTCATCTGGAAAGGCTTTTTTAAATATTTAGCATAGAACTATTTAATCGCAGCACATATGTGTGTAAACCTCTGCAAGCTAGGTAGCCTAGCAACATAAACAATAACAATAGCTACCGTAAGTAGTTCTGCTTCCTGAATCACCTCTGCGGATTGATCTACACATCTACAACGGTCGCTTCAATACAAGTCAATGGATTTCATAAAATGATCAATAAAACCCTACAGGATTCATACTTTGCGGCGAATTTGATGTCAGAACACCAACGGACACCAATTACCCCCTCAGTGAGCTTCTTGTCTTTGAAATCGAGAGTTTAACATGTTTTTGAATGATTTTTCAAGGTGCCCACCCACATCCATTGTATGACCTAAACGGTGATAGAGCAATTATCAGACTTGATCATTATTATTATCAATCAGTTATGATAATTACTAGTATCATTACTAGTGCTAGTTTTGTCAACGTATTGATCTGAACCATTGTATATGATCATAAGTAACCTTAAAACAGGGCTGAACATGCATTTTCCCTTTACTACTCCTTTAAGTTATTCTTGTGCCTCCCTAGCCTGTATCGTTTAGAATCAGCTTGAGGTAGAGACTGGCTGAATAGGTGGCGAGGTGCCATGCTAAACAGAATGGAGAGCTCATCTCGTTAAGCAGCCAAGTACATACTAGGTTGTTAAGCAGCCAAGTACATACTAGGTTGCAGCTGCCGACATCTGCTCATGTGTTGCCAATGTGTCGTCAAGTAGCTCGTGGTGCACTTTGTGTGCTTTGAGTGTTTGCATATTTTGACATAATAATAAGGACTTAAGGGAAAAGAGTCTCTCAGTGATTATGGCAGTGATTCCCAGTGTTGTTGTTGTTGGTGTTGTTGTTGTTGGTGTTCGTGTTGGTGTTGGAATAGCCTAGGCCTATTAATGTGTGTGCATGTGAACGTTTGCATGCCTCAACCACCTCTGGTATAGTGGGGGCCGCGGGTCTCTGGCACCGTTATATTGGGTATCGGAGGCTGAAAAGTTTGGGAACCCCTAAATTATAGGAGCCAATTCAAATTCCAATAGCCCTCCAAAACACTTGCACAGAAGTAAAGGGCCCAATTACAACACTGTGCTACACAGTAATTTACAGCAAGACGCTATAGAAATAACAGCTGGGTAAGCAATATAAAAGCCATATCAATTGCAAAAATAACATTTGGGCCTGTGATTTTCTTCCTGTTTGGAGGTTTGTATGAGGTTTGTATGAGCTGTGTAAAGTTTGTAATATTGTCCAGTTCAGTGAGTTAGGAGTTGTGTTCACTATGGGAGGTTATGAGTAGCATCTATAGATTATTTCATTGATCAGTGTTATAATGTGGTTACGAACAATAACAACTGAGTCATGATGCTACTTCTTACAGCATATGCCTTTCATTGGGCAGTCATAAACATAGTCCAGTCCACTTTCATGGCTTTTTATTTATTTACTTACTCATAATTTTTATTATGAAGACATTATCTATATGAATACTGCTACCACTGTACTAAAACTACTCAATGCATTCTATCACAGTCCTCTTTATCACTGGCTATAGTTTCAATACACATCAGTGTATATGGCTCTAAAGATCCTACCACCATAGCGAACCTCATTGATACACGAGACACCACACAGCACTCATGATTGGATAAGGTGTGAGGTCACTTTAATCACGACGGTCTGCTTTTAGTTATTTTGCACCATAATGGAACAATCTCCAGAATTCTTTCAAGTTCAATTGTATTATTTTATTGTGTGTTTTGTGCACATGGCTCCCTTGCAAAAGAAATGCAGTATACTATGTCTCAATGGAACTCCCTGCATAAATAAAGCTTAAATTTAAAAAAATGGGGGGAAAAGAATTATAATACACCTATTGGTTGTGTGGTATTAAAGCTGATTCAATAAACAGCACAATGCCTCACGACATCTGTGTGCATGACTTGAAGCCAGAAACATATATTTTGAGCCACTTACTGTAGCCTACCTGTATGTGACTCTCATATCACCACACTAACACAACACATTTCCCTCTACTTTCATTGCCATGTGAATAAACAAACGTAAAACAAGCATTGTTCTTTAACATTTCAACAAAATTCTCCCAACATCAGGGTCAAATTCCACTAATTTTTCTTGTTCGTCGTCAAATGTCTCCACACGACACGTCTGTGCAGCGGCTTTGTCATTGTGACACTGCAGACAATATAACTCTCACACAATGAATAATGACACCCATTCATCATCAACAGTGTTTGTCTCTCACGACTTCCCAGCTGCCAAGTGAAGAAAAAAACCTTCTGTTTAAAGGCTGAAATTCAACTAAACCAAAAGCACTTCAATGCCAAGCAAACAGGCCCTGTGTTCAGCAGACACCCGAACTATAGTCTCAGGTCACACTGCCGTCTTTCTCTCCCGAGTCTTTTGAAATGAAAATTCTACCAGACCGCCAAAGGAGACTGTTTGACCTCTAATTAGACATTCATTAGCGATGTAATTTATTTATCCTGATCAATGGATACCTAGTGAGCCAACTGCATCCCACAAAAGACATGGACACCCCTGATGACAACGTGAACCTCCTGCAAGTGAAACAACACTAAGTCAACATGCTCAGTCAATGGAAAAGCTGATGCCATGTGTTTGTTTGGACTTGGCCGTCTCTACGCTACAATTTCCCTCGGCAACCTATGCTTCAGGTTTTCAAATTCAATGTGCAGGTGTAGGGGGTTCAAAACAGGACATCTCAGAGGATGTGGAGGATAATGGCTGCTTCCTCTACGTATTATTGTCTGTGAGGCCACCCAAAGCATCGACTTCTGTCACTGAAATCCCCTTTCACACGTCCTTTTAGCAGCTGTGGCCAGCCCTACTCACTGTATTTTGGAAAATGTGGTTCACGCGCTAAATGCTACGGTACTAGAAAAGAGGTCAGCTGACTTGGCCTTGGCCCAGGAAGTGGTAATAACACCAGGGTCTGTGGACAGGAAGTTGTGGCCAGTGGAGAAGTGGGAAGTTGTAATAGGAACAAGAGAGAAGAGCAGAGGTTAAAGGACAATGCTCGTTTTTGACAACCTGGACCTTATTTACGACATATTATAAGATGTTTGACTCACCGAGATCACTTTGGTGTAGTTCGGAGGCATGTAGAAGAAATTTAAAATCCAGCGCGAGCCAGTATATACATGTAATGGCGGTGGTCGGGGCACTTAGAATGCAGTTTCTAAAAATCTATGATCTTTAGAAACGTCTTTAGACACGAAATAGCTTCCTCACTTGCTCCAGCACGCATGCGCACAGCCTGCTGGAGCAAGTGAGGAAGCTATTTCGTTTCGAAAGACGTTTCTAAAGATCATATTACAGAGGCATGTGAAAAACCACAACAGGCCTATGCTCTATGTAAGCACAACTAGCGATTCATAAAGACAGATTGATGAAAACAACCGTTTCGCGGCAGAAAATAGATTTTTAGAAACTGCATTCTAAGTGCCCCGACCACCGCCATTACATGGATCTCGGTGAGTCAAACGTCTTATAATATGTCGTAAATAAGGTCCAGGTTGTCAAAAACGAGCATTGTCCTTTAAAAGGTTACAGTAGGCTATAACAGGAAGCAGAAATACAATTGGAACATGTCACTGTGTGTGTGTGTGTGTGTGTGTGTGTGTGTGTGTGTGTGTGTGTGTGTGTGTGTGTGTGTGTGTGCGCGCGCGTGCGCGTGCATGCGCCTGCAAAAGTTTGGACAATGGGATATTTCGATCAATACCTCAGCCATGAAAGTCAATATCTATATCTAATTATTATTGTTTCCATGAGAGGTGAGTCAATCTCAGCCTGCAACACCACTTAGCTAAACATGGGCACTTAGACATGCACAAGTACATATTAAAAAATCCCTCAGCCCAACCCCCAAACATTTTATCGATATGACAGGGTTGGATATTATTACTCTCTTTCTAGCCAGAGTGGAAATTCTGCATTCCTGCTTATTCAATCGATTACATACTATTGGATGTAGTCAAGTGCCTGAGAGGGAGATGGTCTCGGTGTGGATATGGATATAGGCCTAGCATTGTACTTGACTACCAGGCACTCACGATGTTCATGATGGCCAGGACATAGCTCTCCACGTCCTTGCTGCCGTGGTGCTCCACCATTTTGGAATCGGCCACTACCAGTGTCTCCACCCATTTCTCCCGGCTGACCGAGCGCTGGCGAATCCTCGGTTTCCTCCGCTGGCGGCGTTCCCAGCGCTCCCGTTGCCTTTCGACACGCTCCGCAACTCCATCTGGATCGGAGGATGAAGCCAGAACAGATGTTATTTCTGCAGCTGTGGCACCCTATTGAGTTAGAATAGCTACATTGGACACAGTGCTTTTATCCTTTGTAGATAATGCAATATATCGGTAAAGGGTGTTAACATATAATAGAACTCTATTTTTGCCTAGCCCTGAGCCCAGTCCTGGAAAATATGTTTCATATGATAAAACAATAGCAATAGCAGTGATCACATACAAGCTACAGAGAAGGCCACAAGCATTTTCAATCTGGCTGAATCTTCTCTCGTCTAATTAGTGGATAAGAGCTGAACAATGTTGCACAATTTTTGGGACCACAGCTGCATTCCACTTTCGTGGACAATTTAATGGACCGATTAACTGACAAACCAACCGATCGACCAATAGGGAGACCTAGCTGCAGTCAGCGAAACATTCTGGACAGCAATACCTGTTTTGTGACAGAATTTTACAAGCCAGCAATTATTGAACACCATCTGCACAACCATCCTAGTGTAATAGCTGTAATAGCTAAGACAGTATGAGAGCAGAAGGGGAACATCTGTAGTTTTTCCTAAATAGCTTGGAGCTTTACGCATGCCTATCCTCGCTCGTTGCAGGTGCTACCTAATCCAAGAATGATTATTTACACTCAAGACAGAATACTCTCCTGGAAACAGTTTTCTACCCATAAAAGGCCTGGTAAGCCAGCCTGACTCCTCAGGATCCTTCATGATACTAAGCCATCTGCCAAATATATCAATTCCACTTGACCTATTCCTGGTATCAGAGAAAAGCAGTGTAATACCTAATAATAAATAAGAGATACAGTACTTCAGAAATTTGAATTCAACTCACATTGCCATGATTTGACTGAACTTCTAATGTCATATTTCTATATTCTATCAAGGTCCCTCATGGGAGATTCACTTAATTTCAGGCATGGTTAAGCCCCATCATACTGTATGTGGATGAGCCATGAGCCAATCTGCTCAGGTACTTTCTTGTCTAGAGAGTGGCAATCAGTGTGTTAGAGAGATTGGGGTGGTTTTATGGGAATCAGTTAGACTCATTCCTAATTGTATATATATTGGAGATTCATGCTCCTCTCCTCACCTTCCTTGGGGTGATCACAGATCTGACATGACTGGGATTGGTATGATGATGAGTTGACTCATGATTTGTGATTCATGCCTTGACCTGTTGACCTTGGCTGTTGCACAGCCGGTTGTTGTTTTAATTTGTGATCACTGTTCCCCACAGGACTTCATTCTCAGTGTTGGAACAGGCCCATTTCTGTCTCTCTAGCTGTATTATGATAACCTGGGTCATATCTGAGATTTGATAAAGGGTGTGGTGTGAGGCCAGGAGCGGATGCTTACCTTTGACTCCACAGGTACCATTGACAGTCTTCTCTCCAGATATGGGCTGTACCATCTGACTTTGGGTGGGGGAGGCATGACGTTTGTAGATGACATGGGCCTGGGGCCCCGTAGTCTCATCCCTGGACTGCCCCAACGGTCGGATAAAGAACTCATCATTGGACATCTTGAACAGCCCAGTCTATAGAGAGGGAAAGGATCATAATTAGTTTTGTGTATGAGGTGTTATAACTCGTCTAATAAGAAAATACACCTATAGTCTGAACATATTCTGTGGTCAAATTATTCATGAGAAAAAGGACCCATATATCAAATACCCCAAGGAAATAGTATTGCATTAGCATTTGCTGTGTTTATTTTATCAGCCCTGTGGAGACTAAATGAGGAAAATCTATCCAACAAAGAAAATGACTGGGATGTTGCTAAATCGGAATGCAACACAACGATTTAAATTTATAGCTTGTCAACCCTCCTAACTCTAAACTTCTCAACCATATCTGTGCAACAGCTCACAATATCTGTGGGAGCTGTGGGAGCTTGTGTCAAATTATGTGGCTGTGGCCTGGAGCCAGTACGATATCTCATAATTACATTAAACTCTTATCATTTTTAAAGGAACAGAGGAATAATTCCAGTCCAGCAGCCATCCCCCACTAAGCACAGTTTGTCAACCTAAAATATCCAGCTCACTACAGAGCATTCACTTAAGATTCTTGAAACTTCAAGAACAGGACCACCATGCCAGAGGATATTCGGAGCTCATTTCCACAGGGTCATGCTTGCCTTGTTGACCTGCTTATACATGTGTCCCAAAGGGTCATGCACATTTAATGAAAACGAAACTAGTTTAAGGCTAGAAATCTTCATTTTCCTGTATTTCATTTTTTACCCAGGGCCTGCAAAATAATGGATGTAAATGAGGCACTGTGAAGTGAAGTGTAGGCACCGTTTCTGCTTTTGTCCTAGTTTAACAACGCATTTTAAGTAATTGCTCACTACAGTTAGAATGGCAGTTCACATGGTAGAAAATCAAATCGGAACAGTAATTACTACATCAAAGGGAAAGTGTCCTACACTACAGTATATGAGAGAGGCGGATTGTCATAGGGTCTGTATGAGAGATGATCGTGGCAAGGAGATGTAAACAAGAGTGACAAGCCACTTATGTAGATAATTCCTCATCATTTGTGTTGGGCTTGAGTTGCGCGCACACACACACACACACACACACACACACACACACAGAGACACGTACAAGTAGGCACACATATCAGTATCATAGCTGACATGCCAGTTTTTGGGGGGATGAAAGGTACTTTGACAGCAGCGATGCAGTAGATCAAACACATCCTCTTAAAACATGGCTCATGTCCTCAACAACACACCCGGTTTTCCTAAAGAGAAAGAGCTTGAGCATGTTTGAAAGTGTGTATCTTTAAAACATCATTAAAACACTAAAATAATCAGACATTCATTTTAATAATAAACTAGAAAGGGTGTTTGGAGAGCACAGACCTCTGCCCATGGATGCATTTTTTGGCTGTGTGTGCACGCATGTGCGTGTGAGCAGGACATGTTTGGTATTGCTGCGTTCGTTAGGTCAAGAGCTCTATGCCAGTCTGAACCCTGCGTCTCTGTGACCTTTCCACGTCGAGATATGGCCGCTTCAATCCCCCGATTGACAATGAATGTGAGGAATAGTCGCTCCTAAGCCTACAGGTAAGTCCAAAAAATGAACAGAGGTGAATGGGTGGCCGTGTTTGGGCAACTCTGCGGTGCCCCACTTGGGTTACAGCCAGTGAGGGGCAGTTCGGAGAACTCCAGACTCTACCCCGCACCCTCCTGTCCAAACCCCATGTCTCTCCACACAGGTGCAGCCTTCACTCAAAGTTTTGTTTTAATTCATGGATCCGCTCAGTGATTCGGATCCGCTCCAAAATGTAATGGGTTCAACGTTGGCCTATGCAACACCCCTCTTCATGAAAATCGGTCTGGTAGTTTTTGTGTAATCCTGCTAACAAACCAGCCAATCAACCAACCACTATTCAACATTGTTTGTTCTTAAATCTGTATCTCCCCTTAAAGGGGCAGTCACCCTACAAGGAAGATGGAATTGCAGAAAAAATTCTAATTCACTGATTTAATCTAAACATTAAGTCCAATTCACTTGGTTTGGTTTTGTCGGCTGATGTACTGTAGGAGCTGAACGCGAGAGGTTGGACTCATTTTATGCCTGATTCAACATTAAATCGGCGTTGGCCATCGGTCAATCAGAGTGTCTCTCCCAACTCAGTTTAAGTGGTTATTTATTCTATTTACTAGTAGCCTAAATCATACTTAATTTTGTGCACCACTGTGATGCACAAAAGTGCAACCTGCACATTCATCCTTAAACATTAAATATTTCCCCCCCATTTCATTTATGCATGTTAACTTCCACCTGTCAACATAAGATGGAAATACACCAAGCCGACGGTCTGCTTAAAACAGTGGGGGTTCTGAGTGGGGGTTCTGACTGTTGGGAGTTATTGGCTCGGTGGACTGGGGCCACATTTTTGGCTGTTGTTTGGAGCTGTCAGAAGCTGTCCAGAGTGCTAGATTTTTTTTTCTAGGATGACTGGTTAAGGTTAAGGGTTAGGGGTCAGGGCAGAGAACAGTGACACACAACCAATGAAATTAGTTTGGGAGTAAACATTCGTTGCCATCCTAGGAAGAAATCGGCTCCTGACATTGA
The DNA here is from genome assembly GCF_949987555.1 of Borostomias antarcticus. NCBI lineage: Eukaryota > Metazoa > Chordata > Actinopteri > Stomiiformes > Stomiidae > Borostomias > Borostomias antarcticus. The sequence goes on from NC_140237.1 coordinate 13,876,200, forward strand.
TCTCATTGTTGACTTTGTTTATTTCTGGTCAACTTCAGGCAGCGAGTGGTCAGCAACAGAATTTTCTCTACTTGTTTCATTCAGGAAGAGTGTGACAAAGTCAGTTGACATTAATGTGCAATCCATAATTTCCATTCCCGGTTAAAGAACTACACCCAAAGGTTTGGCCTTGACAGTTTCTGGATGACAGTGCAAAGTGGTATTGAATACATAACCATCTATGAACAAGCTGGTCTGAAGTTGATTATCTTTTGAGTTTTCTTCTTTGGCACCGCCACATGGGATTTAAAGGGGGGGGGTGGTATTTCCATAACCACCACTATTGGGTGTGCCACACATGTAATATTTGTTCTGCATTCATCAGATCATTTTAGAGCTTCCAAGTGGTGCTATTATTTTGGTATTTCAGGATGTGGTGAGATCCGCACACTCCGGATGGAGCAGAACTTCCCACACGAGACCACCACTGAGATCTAAAAATATCCACATTTTGTTCTGGAGAGTACTTTGAGGTTGTGTTGTTATCACCTCCTTTCTATTCTTTCTCACACATTAGTCAGTACAGTAAGCACACTTACCAGACCATTACAGGTACTTATTGCTGCTCTCCCCTTCACGGTCGCCTGATCCCACACCTCCCCGATAAAGTGGCACAACGAGGAACCTTGGCTGCGTATTTTGGCCCCCTTCAGGCCACCATACCTCCTCTCAGTCAGGTAGCCAGGAGCCAGCAGGTGTGGATTGAGAGTAAGGTTGAAGTGAAGATTGTGGCCTCTGTGTTGCAACTGGTAGAACACACGTGCCAAGCTTCCTGGGTCTGCCAAGGTTTCCCGCCGCTGTACCCGGTTGACACTGTGGGACAGGAAGTTGGACAGGAAATGACCTTTGGCGTCCACTCTGGAAGGATGAACTACTTCATACTGCGGCAATCCCTGTAGGAAACTCTCTGTAGGAAGGATGGAGAGGACAGAAGAAGAAGAAATAAACCCCAATGATCCTCTCATTGTCAGTGAGGATGTAAGCAAACTTGGGCTAAAAGGATAAACAAAACCATCTATAAAATCAGTTATGGTAACAGTACAGTATGCAATGTCTCGAGCATGGATAAATATGAAGATGTTTCACAATGGCTATGATAGAGGCTGGGTTCCAATGCATTCAAAAGCTGCAAAAACTCCCAACTCTCACATCTTGTGATCAACACCTGCTTTTTGCCTCTAACTCACGCTGAAATCTTAGCGATCAGTCCATAGAAATGTATTGTGCATTTATGTATGCATGTGTGTGTGTGTGTGTATGTGTGTGTCTGTCTGTCTTTCTTTCTGTCTGACAGCATAATCTAATGCCACCCTTTGCTAAGCACCCTTAGTTACTGTTGCTACGTCCGTCAAGCCTGTCAAGCCTTTGCGTTTTCAACTATATCAGTGACAGTGAGAGATATTCCAAAGGAAATAATAGCACATTTCTGGAATAATAGTTCTGAAACATCAGAGAGAGATAGACAGAAAGGACTACAATATGCTTTTGAGAGCTACATTCACAATGTAATTTGTCAGCGGAGTATAGACCTTATTCGCACACCCCGGAAGTAGGCCTAGCTATGAAAACGGGGCACCCGTGTCCAATATGCTAATTTAGCTGAGCCAGTATGGCTTCATCACGATACGAAGAAAAAATAGGTTTGATTGGAGGTGTGGATCCATATAAAATTGACGTAGTAGCCATGAGTAAAGATCACTTATTATTGCCAATAATATCCAGATATTTATAACAATCTTGTGCATACAGTAACGTTATCGGCAAGGCTCATATCAACACTAGCACTAGCTACACCCCTACCAGGCAGATTAAAGGGGTAGTGTGCTATTTTTGACATTTAGCCCTATTTGTGGTCTGTCTACCATGAACCTGAAACATAGAGACCATCATTTCACTGGTGGTTCCAGTATTGAGCTAGCTGCAGTTTTTATGCAGGCTTTCACTGGGCTACAATAGAACTCAATGGGGCATATGTAAATGCGTTGGAAAAACTATGATAAAGTGGTTTTCTGAGACAGGAAGCACAGGGTGTAACCAGTCTCAGTATGCTCTCCTGTGAAATGTATCATAATCTGAATATTTTTACATGTTTGGCATGCCCTGGACATAAGCAGTCCCCTGTGCTTCCCGTTTCGTCGGACTTCGGGCACTGTCAGGCATTGTGGGACTCCAAGCCACTTCTTGATGTACTGTGTGACTCCTCCTTCTACAGTAGATTCTCCACTGTGGAGATTGGGACCTCATAGACTGTGAGGGGCCATAGCACCCAGGGTAGGAGTCCAAACTGCAGGCCCCAGGCCTTTAGCTTTCCAGGCAGCTGGGTGTTGTCGATGGACTGCAGGCCACTGCTGATGTCTTTGCGCAGCTGTTGCACCTGGTCTTTGCCCTTCAGGCTTGCATCGTACCATCTGCCAAGGCTTTTGACAGGCTGCTCAGATATTGTAGGGATTGGATGGTCTCCGATGAAGAATCTCAGGTCAGAGAGCACTCCCTTCACGATCGAGATGCTGTGTTACTTGGACGGTCACTGCTGCCCTAGACGGCAACAGATCCCTCCAGTGTGTGACCGAAAGCAAGGGCGACCAAAGGCACCGTGCGACTTATTCAAGAGAGACTTATTCAAGAAAGACTGTGTCAGGAAAGTACTATGTAATTTACTTCTGTACCTATTTTGTTATTATGTGTTTGCATCCTATTCCTGTTGTGTCCCCTCTCCAGCGGTCACGCCCAGACTCTGTAACCCCTCTAATCTCATCTATCCTACTGTCTCAACTTATAAAGAGCAAGTGGTGACAGGGGGACTTTGGAATTGCCAGTCGGCGGTGCCCAAAGCTGAGTTTATCTCGCTCTCATCAAGACATGGATCACACGAGAGAACACACCAGCCACACTCGCAGCCCTATCAGATGTGTATTCTTTCTCCCACACTCCCAGATCTGCAAGGCGCGGTGGTGGTACTGGCCCGCTTATTTCCCCAAAATGGAAATATCCTCTCATCTATATTCCAGTTTTCCCTGCCCTCTTTTGAATTCCCTACTCTCTGTCAGAGCTTGATAGACTAGTTTCGCACTTCCCTGATAATGGGTCCGCACTCCTTCTCGGTGAATCCAGAGTGAGAAAGTGTAACCTCGTCTCTTTCCTCTCCTCCTTCGATCTTCACCTCTCTTCTTATTCTCCTACTCACAAAGCCGGCAACCAGCTGGATCTCATCTTCACTAGACACTGTTCCACCAGTAACCTCTCTGTCACTCCCCTTCATCTCTCTGACCACTATTTCATGTCCTACTCCCTCTCCCTCCGCTCTTCCCCTGTAACTCATCCTCCTACCCACATGGTTACCGCCCGTAGCCACCTCCGCTCGCTCTCCCCTACTGACCTTCCCTCTGCGTTACCTTTGCTCTCCCTGCCCCTGAATCCTTCTCTCTCCTACCCTCTGATACTGCCACTGATCTTCTCCTCTCTACTCTTTCCTCTTCTCTGGACAATCTCGTTCCCCTCACCTCCAGGCCAGCATGGCCAACTCCACCTGCCCCATAGACAGAGCCTGAGAATAGCTGAGTATAAATGGAGAAAAGGCAGACTCCCAGAGGACCTTCTTAACTTCCAATCTCTTCTTTCCATATTCTCCTTCTCTCCATCTGCTGCTAAAGCTGCTTTCTTCCGCTCCAAGATTTTAATCTCTGCTTCCAATCCTAAAAAAAATCTTTGAAACCTTTTCTTCACTACTCCAGCCCCCACCTCCTACTCCCAACTCCTCCCTTCTCCCTGATGATTTCGCCAACTTCTTTGACAAGACAGTTAACGATATCCGATCGTCTTTCTCCCATCCCCTGGTCAACGCTCCGTGCACCAACCTCACCTCCCCACCCTCACCCTCTCTTCCGTCTCCGCTCCCCCCCTCCTCTCCACGCCCCACCTTATCCCACTTTTCTCCTCTCCCCCAACGAGGTCCTTAACCTTGTATCATCTAACTGCCCCACCACGTGCTCCCTAGACCCTGTTCCCTCGACTCTCCTTCAGGCTGTTGCACCCGAACTCCTTCCCTTCCTAACCCACCTCATCAACGCATCTCTTGTATCAGGATGCATTCCCTCTGCTTTCAAGACTGCCAGAGTCACCCCCCTCCTGAAGAAACCATCTTTCGACCCCTCTGATGTCAAAAACTACAGACCAGTTTCCCTTCTATCGTTTCTATCTTTAACCAACTATCTTCATACCTCCACCAGAACGATTTCCTAGACCCCCACCAGTCAAGGGTTCAAGGCTGGCCACTCAACAGAGACTGCCCTCCTTGCAGTGACTGAGTCACTCCATGCCGCGAGAGTGAACCCTGTTTGCATCCTACCTGACGGGCCACTCCTACCAGGTGACATGGAGAGGTTAAATGTCAGAACCACATAATCTCACTTCGGGGGTTCCACAAGGGTCTGTCCTCGGTCCTCTCCTTTTTTCCCTCTACACTACATCTCTGGGCTCTGTCATTCGCTTGCATGGCTTCTCCTATCACTGCTATGCCGATGACACCGAACTGGTCCTGTCCAGTCCGCCTTCTGATATACAAGTGGAGACACGCATAGCTGGGTGCTTGGCTGACATCTCGGAGTGGATGACGACACATCACCTGAAGCTAAATCTGGACAAGACTCAGCTGCTGTTCCTCCCGGGGAAGGGCTGCCTGCACCAGGACCTGGCCATCACCATTGAAGACACAGTGGTGACACCGACTCGGACTGCGAGGAATCTGGGTGTGACCCTGGATGACCAACTGTCATTGTCCGCACATATCACATCCGTCACACGCTCCTGCAGATTAATGCTCTACAACATCTGGAGGATTCGCCCTTTCCTGACTGATGAAACGGTGCACATGCTCATCCAGGCCCTGGTCATCTCCCGCCTGGACTACTGCAACTCCCTCCCAAGTTCTCCCACACAACTTCCATTCTCTGTTCCCTACACTGGCTCCCTCTAGTGGGTCACATCCATTTTAAAACTCTGGCACTAGCCTGCAGGGCAATGAAAGGAACAGCCCCCTCCTACCTCCAGGCCATGGTCAAACCTTATACCCCCTCCCGACCGCTACGCTCTGCTACCTTGGGGCGAGTAGTTGCCCCGTCACTCCGAGGCCCCTGCGGTCGAGCGACACGATCACGGCTCTTCTCTGTCCTGGCCCCGCAGTGGTGGAACGAACTGTCCACTGAAGTGAGGACGTCATACTTGCCGCCTGAATAGGAAAGGTCCATTTACATGTGTGAATCATCCCTTAAAATAAAATTGTAAAATCCAAGATGGTTTTCCGGGATCTTTCCATGGAGATTGAAGAGTTGCTATTGGACAAGAGTCTGAGAAATTTCTTGTCTTGGCTGTATTGCGCATCTCCATGCCATAAACCACAGTGGCAAGGCCAGAATATGTCGAGGCGTGATGTTTAAATGACGATTGTTTTCATCCACCATGTTTAACAACAGCCGGTCATTCATACAATGGGATTGGCGGCATTCGATTGTTTGATAGATCACAGGGGGACACTGTCGTACCATTATTTCTGCGATAGGATCTGCGCTCCGTTGATAAATGAGGGCCACTGGGTGCAAAAAAAATCTTTAAAAGCCACCAAGAGCTGTTTCTTTCCCCAAGTAGCCTGTGTCTATGGCAGCGCTGTGCTGGTCTATGGGCAAAAGGGATATGGGGGCAAGAAAAACCCAGCTGTGTAGGTGGTGTACGCCCCGGAGCCACTTTCACTGGAATGAACCGGCGGCCATCTTTCAATTCCTAATCCAGTTTTTAACTCCGCCACAATGACAGTGCAGGGCGAGACAAAGTTTTATGTGGCGTGTTTATTGGTTTGGTTGGTTGCTTTGTTCGTTCATTTATCTGTTAGCAGGATTACGCAAAAATATAGAGCCTGTTATATTTTGGTGTGGATCTGAATCACGGGGCGGGTCCATAGGTGGTTTCCCTGTACTTTCCCCCCCAGGGGAAAATCTCCTAGAACTCTCTATTCCCTAGAACTCCCCATGTAGATTGCATTCAAACATGGGGGTAGCCCTCTCCCCCCACACACAGGGGGGACAAGGGACTCGCCTGCTTTATAGCCTGCTATATCAAGGCAGTTGTAGTTGAGAGAGAAAATAACTCACTCGGATTCCTGTCAATGGGAAAAATATTTTTTCCAACAGATGTCTTAGTTACAACAAGACTGAACTATAAAAGCAGTTTCGTGTTTACACATATGGTATTTATGCAGTTTAGTTTGAGAAATCCCTGTGATTCTCTGCAGTAAACGTGTTTTAGTTGTGATCATGGGACTTATAAACCTCATCTGTCTATGGGGGGGAAACAATTCCATCAGATGTCATAGTTACAACAATATTTAACTAGGAAAGCAGTTTCATGTGTGGTTGTTATTCTGATTTAGAAAAGCTTTTTTGCGCATTGAATTTAAACATGGACCAAAGTCCCAAAAATTCAGATGGAAGAGATCTCCAAATCTCGACATAGGAAGGTCACAGAGACACAGGGTTTGGACTGGCATAAAGCTCTCGAACTAACGAATGCAGCAATACCAATGTCTTGCCCACACACATGTACGCGCACAGAACTATGAAATGCATTCATGGGTGGAGGTCTGTGCCCTCCATGCACCATTTCTAGTTGGAGTAGGCACTGGATGGAGAGGGAGCTTATCCTGCCACGTGGAACTACTTTTTACTGGCACAGCCCCCACCTACAACTGCTGATCCAAACAACTCCACATGTGACACATGCACGTCCTTGAGTCCTGAGTAATACACCTGCCGCATATCAAGTTCATACAGTGGCTGGTTGCTCGTTAGATACTACAGGTTGAACCATAACAGCTGAGCCCGGAGTTGCTTTAGGACCACAAAGGGCTAACTTTTTAAAGTTACACTCCCTCTTACTATATCTGGCTTCAATTTAAAGTTGCCAGTATGGATAGACGAGCCAAATCCCCAGCCAGTATGAGGCATTTAACCATTCATTTAAAAGTCTTACCTGGCTCTTGTTCAAATCCCAAACTTCGGCTGTTTTCAAGGACCGCTAAAAAAACAGCTACGACCAAAAAGTGAATGGGCGAGAAAGTTTGTCCAACATGAAGTCCGCAGTCCAAGTGAATCATCTTGTTGGAAAGAAAGTAAATTAAACATTTACTTATCCTTTCCCCACGCAATGCAGACTGTAAATGCAAATAGTTTCCATTAACAATGGAACACTTTTAGTGTGTTACAACCATCCATCTAAACCTCAATTGAAATTGTGACGATCCCAGACTTCATTAAGTTGAGACATTGTATCCTTCGTGCAGCGCTTGTGAAATTGCGTTTTTTGCATTCCAAGAATGTATAACCTGTTGGTTTTATTTGCTGACTAAAACATGTCCCTTCCATCAGCCTCCTCCAGCAGCCCATGACAGCCGAGACGTTCTCTGACAAACCAAACTTTGCTGAAGAACCGCCCTCTCAGATAAAGTAGTCAGTGGGTGGACTTCAGAAAAACGAATGAATGTATCTCAGTAATAGGCTAGGCTAGACACGCCGGGGTAAACTACATCCAATTAGCCTACTTAGGTTGCCGATTGGAATGAAAATACGCACTGTTTTAACAGTGCGCCTTGTAAAGTAGGCCTAACTCTAAAATGAATGCCGCTGTCAAACCTCCAACAACCTCTAGGCTGATGAAAAAAATCGTATTGTTTAGCGTACAAAGTGTTTATTTCATTCATCATTAATGTTAATTAACAATATTAGGCCATATCGTGGTGTGTGTGAACTATACACAAAAACGCTCACAAAGAGCATCAACAAATGTAAGCTATGCGTAAAAGGACCAGTTAACTAAGTAAACGTATAGAGTAGGCTATGGCTAATGGATTATTGTGAGAAAATGACCAAACTAATATCAAGTATAGCCTATGCCTATGTACAAAGAGGGAAAAAATGAAATAATGAAATCAAAATCTAGAAAATGAAATTGTTAAGTTATCCCATCGTGTTGCCCCCTCTAGCGGAATAATAAAGCCACTAGCACACCTGTCTGTGTTCCTCACATTCATGCAGTGAGAGTAAATGAGGAAAGATCGTCCATATCGAAAGAATATTGGTTCAAAATGCATGAGAGAATACACAAGGACGCCTTCCTGTTTGACGCACGAGACACTTGCAGAAAGCGAGAGAATCCCTCTAATGTTGGATACGATGCCATTACAGTGATAACTAAAATGTGTGCTTATTTTGGCCACACTGTAAACCGAAAAATACAAGGTCAAAAGTCTAAATTTTATCATAGCCACATTTATCAGTAAAGAGAGAGAGAGAGCCGAGAGAGAGCATTAGGCCTATATGATTGTATTTCCCCCCTGCACCTTGAGCTTGACTGTTAACTTTGATTTGAGTTTGTTGTGTCTGCAATACTGCTGGCCAGGTCTCTCTTGTAAATTATATTTGAATTAATTATTAAGTGTTTCATTAATTGATTAGTTTATTTGATGTATTATTTAATTAATTGATAATCAATCTCAATGGGACGTTAAATAAAGGTTACATTAAAAAAAGACCATTGTTTGCATGCCATTATGTTAAAACATATTGCAAATAACGATGACAATGCTTGCTATTGTGATTTGTGCCTCAAGACTTTTCATTCATTGAAATAGATACAGATTTCACATTGCCAGAAATACCAATCGTGTTTCTTTCAACCAATCATTGCTTTGCGGGGGAAGACACTCCGAAAGCGCACCTACAATACAAAGCTCAAATCAAGACCCCACATTCCCTGTCTGATGCCTTGAGAATAGAGAACTGCCTTGAGGACTAAAGTGAAGCCAACAAACATTTAGGCTACATCTATATACCATATTGCATAAAAGGAATAGTTACCTATGGAGGGAGGGATGTATTCTGAGTTTGATATCGGTATTAACGACCTTGCGCTCATCGATTCACCTGCTGCCGCTATACAGTGAGGATGGGAGAGATTCTCAACCACAACGAGAATGGGATAATGAACAGGACTTCGTTGGATTGGGACAAATTTAGCAGTCTTGACGATATTGGTATGACTGCAGATGACACTCTGATTCTCAGGATACTGATTTCTGTGGTGTACTCGGTTGTTTGCGCAGTAGGGTTAGTGGGAAACCTATTAGTATTTTTCCTCATGAGGTTGATAAAGGGTCGAAAAAAGTCATGTATTAACTTTTTTATCATCAATTTGGCTGTGACGGACTTTCAGTTTGTGTTGACGCTGCCGTTCTGGGCTGTGGACACCGCGCTGGACTTCAGCTGGCCATTTGGAGACGCCATGTGCAAAATCATCCTCTCCGTCACCGTTATGAACATGTATGCGAGTGTGTTCTTCTTGACTGCAATGAGCGTGACGCGATACTGGTCTGTCTCTGATCTGAAGAACCGAGGCAGACAAAGGTCGTGTTCAGTCAAATGGATCTGTGCAGTGCTGTGGGTCTCGGCAACAGTGGCCACGGCCCCCACGACTATTTTCTCTAGAGTGACTGTTGTAGCGGGGGAGAAACTTTGCCTTCTTAGGTTCCCAGAAGGTCACGCCTGGTTAGCGCTCTATCACATTCAGAAAATCCTGATAGCCTTCATTATACCAATGCTAATTGTTTCTGTTTGCTATCTGATGCTGTTACGGTATATCCGCCTGAGAAGTATAAACCACATTAACACCCCAAAATGGAGGTCGAAAGTCTCCAAATCCGTTACCATTGTAGTTTTGTCGTTCTTTCTGTGTTGGATGCCAAATCATGCCATCACTTTCTGGGGCGTCCTGGTCAAATTCAACGCTGTTAATTGGGATAAATCGTACTACGTGGTCCACACCTATGTGTTCCCTGTGACGGTATGCCTCGCGCACGCCAACAGCTGTTTGAACCCAGTGCTTTATTGTCTCATGAGACGGGAGTTTAGAAAGATGCTCAAGGAATTGTTTTGGAGAATAGGCTGCCATCTCCAGCTATACCCAAGGCCTGAGCGACACGCACGATTTCCGGCTCCTTCAACCCACCTTGCGATGACAGCCAGGGGGTTACCCAGTTAAATGTTAGGCTATAGAGACTGGACAGTGCAGGTGTTGTGCCGAAAAACGACTGCCCTGCCCGAAATGAACACCGAATATCGCTGAATCTGCCTTAAATATAGGAAATATCAGCCTACTACTGTGGATACGTCAAATAGCCTATGAATAGCCTACTTTTTAGAGTCAGATGATACGATTTTCTCAGGTGTCAGCTGGTAGGCTAATCAATGATTACTTGATAGCCTATTCTGATTGTGTGCCTGTGAGTCGAATGTGATATAGGCTACTGTAGGCTAGATTAAACATACTGCCTGCCCTGATGATAATATAGCATCTTACTAAGACTAAATTCTTAAGTGTAGGCTATAGTTATTCCACTCAGACAGAACACACAATCATGAGTTGGGGGGGGGGCAGTCATATTTCGACAAGCCCCTGACTTTGCTATCCTAAGAAAGGGTCGTTTTCTGATGGGGCAGTGGTTTTCGGCACAACACCTGCCTCTAACGCCATTCCGCACATATGACTGCTCCAGAGCGGAATGCGCGGTACCAAAAGTGCGGTTACATTGAGCCTAAAGAAGTTGACCAGTTACGCATGAACTGGGACCCTTGTAACGTAAAGTATATTAAAGTGAAAAGTTAAAAAATATAATTAAGAGACGCAGAGTCTTTTGATATCAGAATGATAGGCTACAGATTAGATTCAAGACTCAAGATGTAGACCCTACATAGGCCTACATTTGGAGCTATTATGTAAAGTATTATCGATGTTAATGTTTTTGTTGTAAATTGTGTGACCGCCAGTATCTGGATATTATGTAAAGAGATCATTAAAATGTCTGTAAAATGTACATCTGCTGTATTAAAGCGTTTACTGATTAAAGGTGGGGTATAGTTTGACGCCTCCTATTGGTCATCTTTTTCAAAAGAACCCGCCCTCCCTCCTGTCAATCATGATGTAGTCCCTCCCTCCAAACATGACTGGTAGGTGTGGCGAGATAGAGACCCTGATTGGTCAATACATTCGGGCGTGGTGCATTCTTTGGATCCGAAATACAGAGGCAGCGGTAAACACAAAGATCCAAGTTTATTTTCAGAGCACTTCTGTTACTGATAGCTGAAAGGATATTATGCCAATTTTACCAAATAAAGCCAAAAGCAAACTATCTATCCCACCTTTAAACGTCTTGGTTGAGAGGAGAGAGAGAGCCGTCTCGTGGGTGTGTGTGTGGGGGGGGTGTTATGCCTAAGTGAAAAAATCTCACTCCAAACCCACTGTTAACGCCCAGTGGTGTGGGAACAGTGAGAAAGGGCAAAAATGACTGTTTGAAACAACAACTCTGCTTGTACTAGCTAGGCAGCTGTTACCTGAATATAAAGTGCATCCGGAAAGTATTCATATCCATTAAAATTTTCCACACTTTATGTTACAGCCTTATTCCAAAATGGATGAAATTCTTTTTTTCAAATGTTTTCAATTCTACACACAATACCAAATAATGACAAAGTGAAGAATGTTTTGTTTTTAAAAAATATAGAATTTTCAAATGTATTAAAAATAAAACACCAAAGATCACATGTATATTCACACCTTTTACCCAATACTTTGTTGAAGCATCTTTGGCAGTGATTACAGCCTCCAGTGTTCTTGAGTAGGCCTATGATGCTACAAGCTTGGCACACCGATTTTTGTGTAGTTTCTCTCATTCTTTGCAGATCCTCTCAAGCTCAATCAGGTTGGATAGGGAGCGTCAGTGTTTGCATTTTCAGATCTCTCCAGAGATGTTAAATCGGGTTCAAGTCTGGGCTCTGGCTGGGACACTCAAGGAAATTCACAGACTTGTCCCGAAACCACTCCTTTGTCATCTTGGCTGTGTGCTTAGGGTCATTGTCCCTGTGTGTGTGTGAGTCTGGGCCCTTTTTGAGTTGAGTGCAGGGTGGCACTCTGGCCATCAGATCGCTATTTTTTCTGTTAATGTCAACTTAGGGGAAATGTTCCTGTATGTGTCCTATCCATGTGTCCTATCCATGTGTGCTTGCTGATGGCATCAGGGAGAGCGGGCTGTATCCTAGTGGGTGATCGACAGCAGCGACAACGGGGAGACCGGAGACTACGAGGCTGTACGCTGTAACTGGCCCCGGCATCAACCATTAAACCCCTGGAATTGTCTAGAAAGCTGCTGCTTGCCTGGTGTTCATCCACCCCAAGTTCTCCCACACAACTTCCCTTCTCCCTGTAGTGGCTCGCATCCAGTTTAAAACTCTGGCGCTAGCCTACAGGACAATGAAAGGAACAGCCCCCTCCTACCTCCAGGCCAGGGTCAAACCCTATACTCACTCCTGACCGCTACGCTCTGTTATCTCGGGGCGACTGGTTGCCCCGTCACTCTTGAGGCCTCTGCGGTCGATCAACACGGTCACGGCTCTTTTCTACCCTGGCCCCGCAGTGGTGGAACGAACTGCCCACTGACGTCAGGACAGCAGAGTCGCTGCCCATCTTTCACTGCAGGCTCAAAACTCACCTCTTCAAAAGTACTACCACGATCCTCCCTCTTAAGCACCTGTTGTATTTTTTGGTTGCTATTCTTGCACTTTGCCTTCAGCACTAGATTATGCTCTTTGTCACTTGTTTTAGAAAGGAGATGCGTTTGTGAGTTCTGGCAAGTAGAAGTAGGCCTACACTGACTTTTCCTACGTTAAAATGCAAATATTAAGTCGCTTTGGATAAAAGGGTCCGCTAAATGACATAATGTAATACTGTAAATGTAATGTAGTGAGTGAGGCAAAAGATGCAATAAAGTAGCAAACCTTTAATTTCAGATTTATTTTTGTGTTTAAATGATAAAACAGTGCAAACCAGAGTAGCCTACAGTACATTTACAACAGCTGAATCCCAGAACACCACCATTGAAGCCATTAGCCATCAATGTACAACAGACAAGATGATCAGTGAATGAGCAATGAGAATCTTACACTTCCTTACGGAGAACAACCGATCACCTTCATCTCCAGCGCATCAGTAGTCAACGGGTGGTAGAGTCACCATCCTGGTGAACTCCTCATAGTGCACCTTCCCAGTAGACTTGACATTGGCCTCTTTGAAGAGCTCGTCAACTACGAAGTGAAGATAGGGCAGGAAAGACATATGAGTATATTAGGTAATAACTAGCCTACCTCAGAATGTGCACTGAGACTGTGATACATCAGAGTGACTTATTTTCTGTACCAACCAAAAGGTGTGGTGATAAACATCTGAAGATGACTCCAGGACAAATGTTGGTACAGTAGGTGCAACATTCAACGTTCATTCACCCTCTTTATCCGTTAGCTTCTCTCCCAGCTTGGTAAGTTTGGAGCGCAGCTCGGAGGCCTGAATGAAGCCCTTCTTCTGCTTGTCCGTCATCCTCATGGCCTCCAGGATCTCCGCTTTTGGGTCCTCCTGCTGGATCTGCCTGTGCATCATAGTGAGGAATGTGGAGAAGTCCAGCTCGGCCTTCTTATCTGGGCAAGGACAAAAATAAAGGTCAAGGGACTCTCCTTTGTCAGGACAATCTCCTGACCCCAAGTTATCTTTAACACAACATGCTAATTGCAAACAGGCTTTTGAGGTGAAAAGGGGAAATAAAATAAAAAAACACAATTTAGATGGTGATGGACACTCAATATACAGTTAACTCCTAAAGTATTTAGATAGTAATACATTTTGTTATTTTGGCCCTGTACACTGAACTCTGGATTTTACATGATACAATTAACTAGTTCTGATACCCATTGGAGCACAGAATCACTAATTGGCCAATTAGACCTAATTACCTAATTAAAAAAAGATCTGTCCCTGTCACTGTTTCCTCGGGATTGACAGTCTGACAAATATGAACAATCTACTGTATAGCATGTGTGTACTGCACACACTGGGCGCCCCCTGCTGGCTGCTGTGGGAAACAGACAAATGAACTACTGGACACTCACTAATGCTGCCTGCACTGAATGTTCACTTTACTCCAGGTACTCCATTTAATTAGAAAATGTTTTAACAAATGTATTTACATCAAGCATGTTCATCTTATTGGCCAAGTGTCTACAATTGTGTTAATCGAGGGTTTCACTTTCTCACCATGGAATGATATAGCCTACTCACAACTAACTGCTCACACAAAAACTTTACTGGAGAAAAGTTGTTCACATTTTTGAGCTGCAATGAGGATAAGTTCTAGAGGTGGATTTGGCACTAATTTGGCCACATTGAGTGCATCCACCCTGGAAGATAATTATTCAAGTGACTTTTATTGGACACGCAGGTTTATTTGTAGATGATGAACATGTCAACGCCATCTTTATTATCTCATTTTTTTCTCCTATTTTAGTTTGTTGTCTCTAAACATGGGTCAAAGTGGACAAGGAACCCAAGAACAACACAGAGGATGGAGATGTGGTGCCCCCAGGCAGTACAGGCAGACAGTTATAATACATTTATGCCATGCATACTGTACCTATCTTATGGATCTGGAGGTGTCTCTGCACTTCACTGAAGGTAGGGCTTGTGCCCAAGCATCGCATCACCGTGATCAGGTCCTTGGCTTCGATTTTCCCCCTACGCTTCTTGTCATACAGAGAAAAACATTCCTTGAACTCTGCAAGGGGAAAAAGGGGTGGAAGGTACCCGTAACAATCACACCATGTGCATATGTAGTAATTCATTCAATATGGTTGTAAGAATGATTGTGTGCTTCAATGTTTATGTGAACTAAATTAATTAGTTCACATTAATTAAAACACAATTAAATAGAAAGCAATTATCTCAGTACTGGGATTTTGTGTATGGAGTAGCAATTTATTATATTCCAATTAAAAACTGCATAATAATGCAAATTATTATTATTATTATTATTATTAGTTGTTGTAGTAGTAGTAGTAGTAGTAGTAGTAGTAGTAGTAGTAGTAATAGTAGCAGTAGTAGTGGTGGTAGTAGTAGTAGTAGTGGTGGTAGTAGTAGTAGTAATAGTAGTAGTAGTAGTGGTAGTAGTAGTAGTAGTAGTGGTAGTAGTATTAGTAATAGTAGTAGTAGTAGTAGTAGTAGTAGTAGTAGTAGTAGTAGTAGTGGTAATAGTAGTAATAGTAGTAGTAGTAGTAGTAGTAGTAGTAGAAGTAATAGTAGTGGTAGTAGTAGTGGTAGTAGTAGTAATAGTAGTAGTAGTAGTAGTAGTAGTAGTAGTAGTAGTAGTAGTAGTGGTAGTAGTAGTAGTAGTAGTAGTAGTAGTAGTAGTGGTAGTAGTAGTAGTAGTAGTAGCAGTAGTAGTAGTAGTGGTAGTAGTAGTAGTAGTAGTAGTGGTAGTAGTGGTAGTAGTAGTAATAGTAGGTAGTAGTGGTAGTAGTAGTAGTTGTAGTAGTGGTAGTAGTAGTAGTTTTTGCATATTTCTCACCATTCAATTTCAATTTATTGAATTGGTGACAATCAGCTTAAAATACAGTACCTGCATACTTACCATTAATTTGAGTTTGTGAGAGGAATTTAGCCTGTAAAAACAAACAATTCACCATCAGTTCTCATCTTCCGGGACCGTGAAACCACAAAGTCAAAGAAACCAAACATAGAATCCATATTCTTACCATGTCTTCAGTTCTAGGTCTCTCTTCCTGTAGTGTCTCTGCCGCCCGGTGTGCCTCCCCACCTGCTGATTCTAAAGTCCACCTCCTGCATACGTAATACAACACCTGTTGCTGTGGAAACAGAGATACTGGATCCATTATCATTCTCTCTCTTCCTCCTATGAAGCAGCAATTTACATTATCAGCGTGTTTGAGATCAAACTGGCTATAAAGGTGAGCTCTGGAGAACACTTGCAGTCTTAAATCAGACAAAAGTAGTAGTTTCACATGTGACAAATATGAAGAATGTTTGTTATAATTATAATATTGGAACACAAACATTTTCTTCCTATGTTCCAGCTCTCAGGATGGGGGGTTGCCAGGTGCAGTCGCTGAGGAGCCCCTGTGGCGTTGAACCGCTCACTTAGAAGACTAGCCTGCAGTGCAACTTCTTTTCCCAGCATGTAGAAATCACACAGCCAACAGGTTGGAGTGAGTCACTCAGAGACAGACCCCACTTTGATGGTTGGGACATCGGAAGTATGGAGTGTTTTCCATTGAGATTCTTCATTTTTGTCAAATGTATTAGCCTACTAGGACACCAGTACAGACATCAGGTGCTCTCTCACTCAAATCTAGACGGAAACAGCCTTTATACAGGCAGCCACAGTTTTATCTCAAACAGGAAACAATAGCTTTTTATTGTTTTCTGGCATCCATGATAAGATGGACTTTGCACAGCTGCATGGTAATACATTATTCATGTTATCTATAGGCCTAGTCAAGTCAGATCATATTTTCAGGTTTTGAATATTGGTAATTACTGTACAAAACATTAGTGATACTGTAATTACCAGCATGTTAAAGCTCCTCCGATTTGGCACATGAACAGTAGATTATACGATTTTATTGCATGGTCTGTTTAAATTTTTCATCGGTTCTTTTCATATTAACCATTTTAATCATTGATATTTTAATTCACTACTTACCTTCAAATAAATGCTTACACTTTAGACCAAGCAAAAATGATGGGTTTATATGTCGGCTCTATAGATACATCTACATGAGAAAAGCCCACTCCACTTACACATTGAACAACTGTATGCTGATGACAATGAATTATACTCTTTATTAAGATACTGAATGATGTGGAGGGAAGGGATTAAGGGATTGTGGAAGCTATCAGTAATTTGCAATAAGACATTTATAAACAATAATCATAATAATATATTTATTAGTTTACTACAATTTACAAAAGGTGACAACTTTATTGGGGCTACGGCCGGTCAGTTTAAATTGCAGAGAGCCTTTAGGACTAAGCAGCCAAGCAGTGAGGTGAAGGAAGGGGAGGAAACTGACTAGCCCACTGACAGGTGGCACTCCACTCCACTGCAGGCTCAGGGTTCACAAAGTGTGTGTGTGTGTGTGTATGGGCTGAATATTATGATCTAATAATCATGAATAGGTGACAGTATTTCAAGTTTGATGCAGATATTAGATTTTTATAAAGCTTTTCGCTAAAACAGAACAGTTGCTTTTGCAGCAGTGTTCAGTTAGTTCTGAAAAGGGAAAGTGTGTAGACAGCCCTTTTAACTGTATTGAGCATAGACTCTCCTTTGGTGTACTTGTCAAATCAATTGAGAAACTGTAATGACAATGTTCTCTCCAGTTAGCAGTTTATTCTGTAAACGTATTCTTTAAAAGTATTCATTATACTCACATTCCTTTTGTGGTAGATTTCTAGTTTCAACTGGGCTATAAAATATGCTCTTACTATGTGTCATAGTGTTTTTGTTTTGATGTTCTGGGACCACTGCCTCTTGTGGTAGCAACATAGAACTACAGGTTCTGGGACCACTGCCTCTTGTGGTAGCAACATAGAACTGCAGGTCAATAACACGACGGAGGAAGCCAGGGAGGGAAGGAGGGAGGGAGTGACAACCGGACATTTGCTATCTTTGGTGTGTCGCCACGCACAAAAAGTACTGACTACAGCTGTGGAAGAGGCGTGCATGTGTGTGTGTGTCAGTATGTTTGTGCACAAGGGCCACCTTAAAGCAAACAACTCTCTACTTCTCCTACCCTGCCACTATCACTGCTCTCTCTCTCTATCTCTCTCTCTCTCTCACACACACACACACACACACACGCACACGCACACGCACACACACTCACACTCACACACAAACACAGCTTGTATTGTACAGCCTGCAGGGACTTTTAGAATGAAATATTCTGTTCAGAAACACACCTCCTCATTTGATCATGAGGATTTTGATCATGTTCATGTTCAAAATGATCATGATCATTTTCCAGAAAGGCCAGATTATAATCTATTTTTGCTTGACTATAAAGTCAGGGAAGCTGAATATCAACCCCTGTGTGTGTGTGTGTGTGTGTGTGTGTGTGTGTGTGTGTGTGTGTGTGTGTGTGTGTGTGTGTGTGTGTGTGTGTGTGTGTGTGTGTGTGTGCCTGCGCACACCTGAGCAAGGGTCACCGTGAAGGAAACAGGTCTTTGAAGTTAGTGACGCTGAATCCCTCTAGGTTGCATAAGATCGTGTTCCGACTGCGATGTGTTGATCTGAACAGCAGGGGGCAGAGGAGAGCCTTTCTAACAACAGGGAATGGCAGCGTTTCCATGCAAGAAACCCGCGAGAGGTAGACGTACATTCCAAACCCCACTTTAATTTGAATATCTGTCAGAAATACATAAATTAATCATGAGACATTTTGTTTTAAATATATCAACAAACATACAGTCCCATACCAGTCATACAAACATATATTTATTTGTAAAACTATAAAACACAAGAAGTGAATAATGAAGAGCGCTGTGCCTCCACTGATTCTCTTAGCCTACAGGGTGAAAAGCAGGTGACCACTGAAGGTACAGTGACGATTCCCACTGTCAAAAATCTGCCCTCTAGACCAGAGATACATGTAGACAATATCTCCCACCTCCAGCTCCAGGGAGACCCCGTTGGAGGAGTTAACACCATGACTTGCTTGATGACCATGAGCTATAGCTACATGTTGTCCATTCTTATGCAAGGCTGCTGTAGTACGACTAAAATCACCAGATCCAGCAGATCCGTAGATGAAGAATCTGAACAGGTAGAGTCCTCTCACTGGTGCTGTGAAGATCCCTGTGTGAGAGGCAAACATTCAGACAGGAACTGCGCTTTCATTCTTATAGTTCACACACAATTTACAACAATTTCCATACACCTCCATGTGTGATATTTCTAGCACCCTGTCCAGCTGTAATGCATGTTCAAGTCATTACTGTATGTTCACACAAATACACCTGAACTAATACATGAGCATACGTGCCTGTGGTGGGGTTGTAGGCGTTGCCAATGTTGGTGAAGATATGTTTGTAGACCAGAGTAATCCCAGTGGCGTAGGGTCCAACGTTTCCACTTTGACCATCAGCATGAAGTGCTGCGGAGAAAGCCACCTTCCTCTCTGTAGAGAGATCAGACAATATCATCTCATTCTTTAAAAGTGCTTCAATGTAGAGAAGAATCCACATCACACACTTCAATTTTTCTCAAAACTGATATATGGAATCGTCTGACATCAGACGTTTTGGTCCTGAGAATATCTGACAGACTTGTGAGAGTATTACCCCTTTAATAGACAGACGCCAAATTCATCTGATTGGTCAAGGCTGTTCCAGACACTGACTCCAACTGCCAGTTCTCTTCATTACCTTCACTGTGTCTCCTCAGAACTTCAACTTGGCTCTCGGTGAGGTTGGAGTGAGTTTCCAACATTAAATTACATTCACACAACTAATGAGTTTGAAAGCCAGGGGTCATTTCTTGTTCAGATAACACATTTGAATGCCGCCAAATTTGCCACTTATTATTTAATTTACCTTCATCCCTCCTGGTCAGGTCATCCACTGCAGATGCCAGCTGGGTTTTCAACTCATCCACTGTGGATGCCAGAGTGTCCACCTGTCTCTGACGGTCTCTCAGCTCCACCCTCTGCTCCCCCATCATGGCGCTCATCTCTCTGAGCACCGTGTGGAGGTCAGGTTGCCAGGTCTGCTGGCCGGGTGGTGGAGCTGCAGCCTCCTTCTCCGTCAGGCTGCCGTCTCTGTCCTCAACCTGCTGGACCTCATTCCCTCCGACAGCATCCTGGTCTCTGAGGAGCTGAGCTCCAGACACACAGCAGCGCTGCGACACCAGCAGAGCCACAACAACAACAACAACACGCTTCATTCTGACTCTGAAGGCCGGTTGTCTTCCTCTTGGGGTTTCTGTATCTCTTGGTTATTTTGAAGTGTCAGTGTTGCTCTTTTATACCCAGTCTTGAAGTGTTGATTGTTATCTGACTCAAACAATGGTTTAATAGATTACACCATTTCACCACATGCTCAATTACATTTTATTATTTTACAGTGGCCCTAAAGGTATGACAATCAGAGAACACCAACTGACAATCTAATAATCATTAACTCAACATTGACCCAAGAAGTAGCAATAAATGGTAAATTGTAAATGGACTGCACTTATATAGCGCTTTTCCACCTTAGTGGCACTCAAAGCGCTTTACAATTGATTGATTGATTACTTTATTGATCCTCTGAGGAAAAAATTAAAATAGTCAGCATCGCTTACAATACAAAAACACTTACGAAGTGCAACATACACACACACACACACACACACACACACGCACACACACACACACACACAACACAAACATTTACATTCCCAAGTCGCATTCCTCTGGGGCATCAAGAAAATGCTAAAACACAATCGCTAAGAACATAATGTACATACCACTCATTCACCCATTCACACACACACACACCAATGGCTGCAGCTGCCATGCAAGGTGCTTAACCTGCTCATTGGGAGCAATTTGGGGTTAGGTGTCTTGCTCAAGGACACTTCGACATGTGGACAGTCGGAGCTGGGATTCGAACCACTGACCCTGCAATCATTGAACGACCCGCTCTACCAACTGAGCTACAGCCGCCCCAAATGAATACTTTATGGTCATGTTTATAAAAATATGCAATGTAAGAAGTCAGTGTGCTGTACTTCCTGATCTCTGCCTTCAGGCGACTTGAATGAGAACTTGTACAGTACTAGTGAATCTCCGTTTTCATTTAATCAAATGACTGATGTGCAAAATGCTAAAGTTAAATGCTAAATGCTAAAGTATGATGTTCAAACCCACTGTGGGTCAGTTTATACTGCTGCTCTCCACTCCCTTGATTGCTGAATCTTTAACCCATATTTTGAATCTGACCCTCATTTCTGGTGCTATCCCCGGGGTTTGGAGGGCAGCCCATGTACTCCGCTCCACAGAGCTGGTGACCCTTGTGGAGGGTTTTTATATTGGTAATAGAACCAAAACTAGGACCCCTAGCCTGACGAGGAAGGGTACATTAACAAAACATGTCAAATCTTGATTATCTGACTACATTTACATAAGTTAACACTGTGCAAATACTAGCTGATTATGGATGAACATAGGCCAACAATTGTGAAAGTGATGTTAAATCAAATGACAATGCAATACATTGCAAATTAGTTAAAACAAGTACAAGGCAAACATGTTACAAAGTTAAGGTTTAGATCCTATGGACCTTACTCTACCCTCATGATAAGAGATTAGACAGAAGGACAGAGAAAGAGAGAGAGAACTCTTGTCCAGGGTCTACATTTCCTTTTACTGTATACCCAACGGTCTAATGTTAGAATTCAAACTCAGAGTTGCTATGTGAGGATGGCCAGTCAGTCCACACCTTGACCCAATGACCCATCAATATGAATGATAACCATTGCAAGAGGCGATCACACATTGAGCTGTGAAAACCATCGACCTCCGATAGGAAAACGTTCACAGAAATGTCCTGTATCTGTCAATACAACATGAGAAACTAACAAAGCAGCAGACTGAGTGCTCAAGTGGGTTGAGGCAGGTGAACCAAGAAGGTGCTCTTTAGCAGGGAGTCATAATACCATGGAAAAGAAAAAACTAAGGCAGCTCTTCTGGTACAAAATTAAAAAGCCTTTATTCTTGGGCTAGTTCATGATGAACATATAAAAATGCCTACACATTTCAGCCAGGAGGCCTTTGTCGATCTGCCTTTCCTTTTCCATGACAACATGAGAAACTTTTGACTTTGTACTTGGCCCTGTACTTGGGGTGAGTCGAAGCGTCTGTGCTTCTGACATGAGGTTGGGGTGTCTCCCATCCTGCACGTGTGACCTAAATAACTATCGCCCTATCTCAAAACATTTGATTTTAGGTCCTGTAATTTTAACTATCTAAAAAAGATTGGCTTATCTTTAAAAATTAAGTAAACAACGTGAAGTTGTACAGCATGCACATGATACTGATGTGTATTCACTGCCCATTCTGTTGACCAAGCATGATTTGAACTGTGCTTTCATTGTTGCTCACATGCACAGCTTGTCAACACCTAATATCTACAGCATAGTAGTGCCACAAGAAAGAATTTTGTGTGTGTGTGTGTGTGTGGAGATATATCTTTTGTGATTTATTTAATGTTTTTTTTTTTTTTTTACATGCTTTTTGGACATTTTGCACTCTTACAGGTATGTGAATGTGGCTGAATATTATGATCTAATCATGAATAGGTGACAGTATTTAAAGTTTGATGCAGATATTTGATTTTTATAAAGATTTTTGCTAAAACAGAACAGTTGCTTTTGCAGCAGTGTTCAGTTAGTTCTGAAAAGGTAAAGTCTGTGTAGACAGCCTTTTAGCATAGACTCTCCTTTGGTGTACTTGTCAAATCAATTGAGAAACTGCAATGACACATTTCTCTCCAGTTAGTAGTTTATTCTGAAGTGTTCATTACAATCACATTCCTTTTGTGGTAGATTTCTAGTTTCAACTGGGCTATAAAATAAAAGCCAATTTATTAACTCATGGGCTCATTTTCTCAACTCCTAGACAGAGAAGATACACAGGTTTTAATCCGAAGACTGGTCTTGCTTTAATAAATAACTTTTTATTATTCCACTAACCTTTTACCATTTTGACTCATCATTAAAGCATGCCAGTAAAGAATAACATTTTTCGTGAGGTGATTGCAATATGTACCATTGCCACTAGGTGGCCATTCTACCACTCCACCTATTTCCAAGTAGGTTACTGCAATAGGCTACTGTACATGTATGTTAACCAAAAATCACACACAAAAGGGGAAACTAAATATTTATTATAAAACATGATTAAACAAAAACAAAAACCTCTTTACTCTCACTAATTAGTATAAACACTTTCAAGTATCTCTGACCTTTTTTTATGTACTTTAAGTGCAATTTTACATGAACACACACACAGAGGAACATCATGGGTCTCTCGTGGCTAATGGATGAGAGTGGGGTTGTTACAGCTTTAACAGTGAAATTGAGAGGCACAAAATGATGGTCTGCCGTTGGGTGAATCGTCAATAGAACAAAATAACTCTCCTAACCCAGCATGCACTCTGATCTAAACACAGTATAGATACAGTAAACAAACAATTGAGTGAAACCCACTTTGGACTGGACAGCAAGTGGCGCACACTGATGACATCACTCCGTATTTCCAGAAGGAAGCTGGCACCATCTTCCCGGACACAGGTGGCTACACTCCAGCCAAAGAAAAAAGAAGCTGTGCTATTGGCCAATTCAGTAGCTCATTTCCATATGCTAAACAGATAAAGGGTAGGCCAGGTCAGCCAAAGATAAGAGGCTAACCCAGGCGAAAATAAACTACCAGTGCACCCAGTACCCATCTCCTACTGTATCAATAGCTATCCAACACATTTGCACTGTGCCCCTGAACTCACCTGTCCTTCAATGGCTGTCCTTGATGTACAAGGTGTAGTAGGACCAGGGTTCTGGGACATAGATGACACCAGGGTACTTCTTACGCAGGACAGGGTCACTCCACAGAAAGGCCACCCAGGTCACCACTATCCCCATTGTAACAGAGAAACTGTAGAACAGAAACCGTCCGTTGCTGTCTGAGCTCAAGCCTTTACGTCGTTGGTGTATCACCACGGCAGCCATGGCGAGGAACGTGAGGAGGAAGAGCTCAAAGATCTGGCCCTCAGTAACCAAGTACCTGATTGGGCAAAAGGACAGATGTAAGAGCTACAGTCAGACACGGTCAAATCATGAGAGAATGAAATGGAAGGGTCCCAACAAAGATTGCCACTCCATGTAGTGATAAGTGCCCAATGTAAAATGGCTTTTCATAGTACTGTAATGTAGAAAATGACAATGGCAGCAGCTGACAAAGATATGACAACACACAGCCAGAACTGTGCACATGTTTACAGTACAGGTACTACATCTACAGTACCATGATGTAATACAGTGACGATGTGAACTCATCCCTGAGCATCAACAGCCAGTGCTGAGAACAAATAATTATGTAATGGGCGGAGTGTGTGATGCAGAGGGAGGGGCATAAGAAGTATGGAGGGGACTGACCAATAGTAGAACGCACTGGGCCCCAGTAACAGCCAACCAGACAGCGGCATCTTCTTCTCCTCTTTGATTTGAGTGAAGCAACCGGTGAAGTAGAGGAATAGGATGAAGAAGAAAGGAATGTACCTAAAGGGAAGAGTAGAAAGAGATTTTAACAAATGTGAGAAACTGGCTGTCCATGATGTATTACAATTGCTCCCTTTGTGGAACCTACCACATTAAATGTCCCAGATGTTCATCGTAATAATAAAGCAGTTCGAAGGAATCAATCTAAGAGAGAAATAAAATATCTAACGTCAAAAACAACCAGGCCATGAAATCGTCTCAAAGGAAAACTCCAAGTAACATATCTAAAACACTGAAATGGAAGCAGAGAAAAAAGTCAATCACACAAAACTATCATACTCACAAATAGAAATCTCCATATTTGATGAAAGCTTGTCAATCAATCAATCAATCAAAGCTTTATTTGTATAGCGCATTTCATACCCAGAGGCAACACAATGCGCTTTACAGAGAACAAGGGAGGTGGGCAGACATCCCACCCCTACATATTCCAGAGGGAAGCAAAAAAAACAGTATCACCCGGGGGCCAGATAAGTGAGCTGTAAAAAAAATTCTTCCCTGACACCTCTCAACAAGGCAATCGAGCAAGCTCCTGGAGTATGTTTGTCAACACCTAATATCTACAGCATAGTAGTATCAGTGCATGTGCCACAAGAGAGAATTTTTTGTGTGTGTGTGTGTGTGGAGATATATCTTTTGTGATTTATTTAATGTTGTTTTTTTTACATGCTTTTTGGACAGTTTATCTGTATCACACAAAACAACTATCATACTCAAAAATTGAAATCTCCATATTTGATGAAAGGAAACAAGGTTGAAGCGTACCAGTGAGGCGGGTTTGAGGTCTCTGATGATGGGGTTCTCCCTGACCGACAGGTGGAGCTGGTAACCACTCAGGATGAGCCGGTGGTTGATGGAGTCCCCCACCAGGTGGATACTGGCACCCATGACAAACGTAATGATGCTGAGGTAGACCGCCGAGCGAGACAGAGACCTAGGGCTGCGCTCGATCAGCTGATCACAGAGAGACACGCGCGTGAGCATAAGAGTGTAAAACAAAACATGGAGAAGCAGCGTTGTTTTTATGCTCCACATATCTGGAACAAACTTCCAGAAAACTGCAGGTCTGCTGCAACCCTCAGTTCTTTTAAATCAAGACTGAAGACTTTTCTTTTTGCCGCTGCTTTTTATTAAATCAAATAATTATTAATTCATACACTGCACTGTAACTTTTATTCCTGTATTTAATTTTTCCTGCATTTTGTTTTAAATGTCCTTTTTTGCATTTCGTTCTATATGACCTTTTATGTGTTTCTTGCACTTTGTCTTGATGCTTTTAATGTCTCATGTAAAGCACTTTGAATTGCCTTGTTGCTGAAATGTGCTCTACAAATAAACTTGCCTTGCCTTGTATGTGCTGTAGACCCGGCACCAGACCCTTGAATAGTGGGCAGGACCGGCCATCATCTCAAATCTAACTCACCCTGATTCATCTTCTATTTTTGCTTTGGATCATCATCAGTCCCCTTTCTGGACTATCCTGCACCCTAGGGCCCGTTCAGGGCTCAGTGATTGGCCGATACACAGCTCTGTGAAGTCCCACTGAGGAGGAGCCTAAATAAGTTCAGTCCATTATGTCCAAACAAAGGCATGTCTCAGACATACCCTTGCAACACAGACACAAACACTTTGTTACCTTGAGTAGCAGGAAGGGTGTTATGACGTTGTACGCCATGTGAAAGTAGTCCCCAGCACTGGGCTTGTTCAAAGGGAACCATTCCAGAGGAAGGATAATCTGAAGGTAAGATATGATATAGAATATACTGTACACGCATTACATGCAGTACTATGGTTACATTCATCACATTGCTGCTACAACTATATGGTCCATATGTATACACTCAATAACAATCAGAAACACACATATTGGAACATTTTTCATACCATTACAATGGGCCTTCCAAAGTCCAGTATCCAGTTCTGTAGTGTGAGGTACAGCCATATGTCAAGATGGAACTGCGGCTTCTTCACCGATGACCCTTTTTCCTTTGACACAGTTTTGCTTTTGAGTAGAGACATACATTCAGTGCCTAGTGATGTTTACGGATTACACTAATACAGCCTAAACTATCTATGCTACCACAAGATGGGATTGAGAATTGTATTGTGTACGGCCTACCTATATTGAATATTAACAGTGGTAGGCTAACTGTGTTGGCAGTTGTAGCCTATGTTTGAGATTTCCCTGTATGTTAGTCGAGGCCTACACGTTACCTCTGCACATCAGCATTGTGTGATTTAAGGTTGTTTGACAAGCCTTGTGGCTATACTCCCTCCCTTACATAAAACTGATGAAAGTTGATAATCTATCAACAACCATGAAATTAGTTGGGCACATTATGTGAACATGTCCATTGGCATTGGGAGAAAACGTTAGACATCAAGTTTTCAGATAGACTGAGTGCTTTATGGAGAGGAAGAGACTGTAACGGTAGCTAAACATAACCAGTCATGTTCCTTTTAGGGCTAGCTATAGCCTATGCTTAGCTAGTTAGCTAGGTTCAATACCTTGTTGTTGCTCGGGTGTCAGAGCCAAAGTTAACATTTGCTTTGGGAATTATACACTGATAATATAAATACATGTTAAATATCCAAACCTAGGGTTTGATGTCGGCAGGGCTGCATTGATTTGCCTTTTTCGTACAGCAGCCTGCATTGTATCGTAGTTTTGTTACACCATCAAAATTCGCTACAAAGTCTACAACTTCCTTCCTTCTTCTGCTTCTTTTGGCGTTTTATGGCGTTTGGTAGGCCCATCCAACGTTATGGTGCATTACCGCCCCCTACTGGGCTGGAGTGTGGGAAACAGAATCAGAGAGGGACTAAATCCTACCTGCCAGCCCTCTTTCCCTAAGAAAACATAACCGAGGAGGCTTACATGGCCTGTTGAACTTTGTAAAAATATACTAAACCTCAGTATACCTTGTCCTAATAAGAGATGCATCTGGCTGCAGACAAAATGGCCGACCTCCGCAGGTACTCTTGCCTTATAAGCACAGCCTCTCTTTCACTCCCATACTGCTGCTCACATTGAAGTATAGACTACTACACTATCTCCTGGTTTAAAAAAAAAAATCAGTTCTGCAACCAGATGGTCCATAGCTGCCATCACTAGCTTTCGACTTCACGTTTACACTGACATTAATCACTCTAGCTACAGTATGAATGTTATCAACTTAGATCATCATGGTCCCTCCATCTACCGGCCTTGGGGTGCCCAGAGCCATCCTCACTGCCTCTGCATGTGAGATCTTCTTCTTCACCATCTCCATCAATCACCAGCACCATCAATCACCAGCACCACCTCCTTCATCAACAAACATCCACCACTACTATAACTTTCTAAGGAGGCTCAGGTCCTTCAATGTATGTAGAACAATGCTGAACATGTTCTGGCAGTCTGTTGTGGTGAGCGCCATCTTCTGTGCAGTTGTGCATTGGAGTAGTGGCATCGAAGCAGCAGACCCCAACGGGATGGAGGAACTAATAAGAGGGTGGGCTGGATCCCGGGGGTCCGCCTGGGCAGAGACACGAATCTTCACCAAGCCGTGCTCGACCGAGGGCTATAATAATAATAATAATAATAATAATAATAATAATACATTTTATACATAGTGCACTTTACATTCTGAGAAATCTCAAAGTGCTATAAAACAAAGATTAAAAACCACAATGTAGTACATTCATCCAGACTTCCACATCCAGACACATCCATTACACATCCAATACATCCAACACCAAGTCACATCCAACACATTAGTCCAATAATAGTCCTGACAAAGCTTCCCTCGGCTGGACAGTGGACACTATGGACTTCAGTCAGCTTGAAGGGTTGAAGGGTGCTGAGGCTCTTTGGACAGGACATGAACCAACATGGATATACTTACTATACAACTTACCATATGACATACAGTACACGTAACTGTGTGATACTGGTTTTTTGCTTCCCTCTGGAATATGTAGGGGTGGGTCGTATGCCCACCTCCCTTGTTCTCTGTAAAGCGCATTGTGTTGCCTCTGGGTATGAAATGTGATATACAAATAAAGCTGATTGATTGATTGATTGATTAATTGATTGATTGATTGTAACTATCCTGCTTACTTCAGTAGCCTTATCTCAACACACACTTGATAGACTTACACATAAGGATATGACATACATTTCTTATGGATAGCCATATGTTCTTTTTCTTACAATTTGGGAATTTTGTAATCCATTTCAGATTGTATTCTTTGTTTAAGTTATTCTTATTCAACTGTTCTAGTTGTAGACCTGCCTTCAGCATTTTATTTTGCCACAAGGAGGCATGCTTGTTCCATGAGGCT
The DNA here is from genome assembly GCF_949987555.1 of Borostomias antarcticus. NCBI lineage: Eukaryota > Metazoa > Chordata > Actinopteri > Stomiiformes > Stomiidae > Borostomias > Borostomias antarcticus. The sequence goes on from NC_140237.1 coordinate 13,904,815, forward strand.
CCCATCGCTGGGTATCCAGTATGCATGTAGAGATCGCCAAACTATAGCAAACTTAACATTTCAAATTCTGTTTTCTCTCTTGATTGTACTCTTATCATTGTTAATTATTCATTTTAAAGGATTCTTTCCCACAACTATGCCAAACAAATGAGCTCATATTTCAACTGGGAATGTTTATTTTTAACACTGGGGTCAGCATTTGTATTTGTTCAGTAATACTCATTTACAAGAAAATGTTTAAAATGTGTCAAGTACAGTGTGATTATCCGCAATTGTAATGACTGATGAGCAAAACAATAATCGTATCATTAAAGAGGGAATTCCCTTACTTCCCTACCGTATAATATAAACATTAATGTATAATCATACTGCTACAGTATTGTGCTCCATCATTTGATGTCAGTGATCATTGCTCAAGTTGTTTCCCTCTTACAGAACCTCCAGTTGGAGTCACTGCCATGTTTGCAGAGGCCAGAAGGACCACTGTTCTGTGCTCAATCCATAGTCTGCTTGTCCCAGCAGGTCCCATTGATTTCCTGACAATTCATTTTTCTTGCATTAGTGATGTTGCCGTTTGTTGGGCCCTTTTCTTTCCTCAAGGGCATAACCCTCTGTTTTTTTCCTTTGGTTTGTCATCAAAGTACAATCATTCGTGGTGTTTGTCATCAATGAAGAATCTTTTCTGGAAAGTAGCTTTGAGATCAAATAAAACATGTTTGGCTCTGAACAGTTTTTGATTTGAATGCTTCAGCTTCTTTCCTCTGATGACCTTATATACTTTGTGTTAGTATGGATGTTTTGCTTTCATTGGGATTGGGACTTGCCAATGGTGCCTTCCTAACGGTCTCAGAAGAGTCTGCAAATAAGACAACCATTCCAACATTAAGTCTGGTGAATACCTAAGCCATGGTAGACTAGTATTTCAACCTGCAAGCCTGTGAACATTAGCCCTACGATACTGCAATTGCATTTAATCAATACCCAGATATATCCCCATCAATACCAAGTTGAGAGCAAAAGCCACAACCCCGAAGTTATGAAATCCCTAGCCATGAGTTGTATTAATTTTGTTAATTCACTGAACTCTGTGGACCATGCCAAGTTAATAGACAACCATCACAGCCACTATAATTAAGCGGCTGGTCTTACTGAGAGAAGCCACTTTAAAGTCTTGAGGGTCATCATGGTTGGCTGAGCAGACCTACTTAACCTCCGAAGACAGTTGAACTCATGATGCATAAAGACACTAATGCAATAATAAATGAATAAATGATGTTTGTCCAGGTTTTTAACACTAGGCTGTGTCTTAAACAAATACATGTGAAGGAACTTAAATGCTACAAGAGCTAAGAATTGAATTAGCAAAGCTTCAAAGAAATGTCAAGGTTAAGCTCTTGAAATAAAGAAGCTACACACAAATGCATTCACTTGCTTGTTTAATTCATAAGATGGTAATATTTTTACATCTTATGCACAGCAGATACAAAGACAAGTAGGTTCTAAACCACAAACTGAAATTCCAATCTAATCCTTCTGCCCATTTCAAAATGGCTCCCAAAGCAACCCTTCATGTTTGTAGTCCAGTTTCACATTCTGAAAGATTCGCATTTTACAGCAATCTCATTTTAGCAGTCAGAATGGCACATGGGCAACGTTCAGCACACTTCCGTGCTTGAACAGAGATACCCCCCTCCCCATTTAAACAAATACAATTGCACTTAACTACTTCAATGGGATTATAGGATCAAAATAACACCAAACAAAAGGACGACTAAACACCCAACTTATACAGGTTCATTATTAGGTTGCACAAAATGCATAAATATACATTACGCAAAAAAGTCCAAAAATACTTGTACTTTTTTCCTCAAATATACTTTTAACAGACATTGATATTGTGAGCAAGACTGGGGTTTTTAGAACAAAGGGAAGCATTCATAAGTTCCATGCAAGATAAGCCATTTACACAACAGCCCACCTTTCACAGAGGCAAGACCAACCAGGTACATAACCAGGTACATACAGCAAAACAAAAGGGTACATACAGCAAAACAAAAGGGTTCATTGTCTAGGCCCAGGTAAAGAGGCAACACAAGCACGGAGAAACGAGGATACACAGAACTCTGCATTCTAATTCATGCCAAAATACTTTAACATGCAATGACCTTTCCTGACTCCCTCGAGCCATACGAACCTATGGAAGGATTCAGTAGCTTAATGTGTAAATTCTTCATGACCTTTTCCTCAGAAAATATGATCCATAGAGTTGACTTGGCTTGCGAGTTTGTTAGTTTTTTTTTGTCTTTTTTTTTTTTAGTGCTAAAACTGTACCGCAATAGTTGCCAAAGAGGAATCATAAACTTGGGTCTATCGATGGCGAGGTGATTTCAGTTCTGCCTCCCTACCAGACAGCATCCGGAGGAGATAAATACTGGATGTTTGTAATGCACATTTGTCCATTAAATAAACCTGATTAAATTAATGAAAAACTTGCCAAACCCCTCTTCAACTGGACGGAGAAGATGTGGTTTTGATGGAGGTCTAAAGGGCAAGAAAAAGAGTTATTCACCTTTCATTCATCAATTAAATGGTGTCCATGTTGTACATTATACTCTACACAGCCACTAAAAAGTATCATACATTCACAGACTGACTTCACTGGCTTGATTTACTTTTCTGATTTCACTTGGAAAAAAGTGCATGAGAACAGGTTACGACATCTTTTAATCAATCACTCCTTTGAACTTTTCTTTTAAAACATTTGTTACTCACTAGATCTTTAACAGAACTGCCGGGACTTCCAGCCAGGCTGGGAGGTCTCAGAGGGAGTAGGATACCAACGCATCTGAAAGACAGCAAAACAAAGTCATGTACAGACTAAGAAGCGATTGCACCTGGTTTCTTTAACAACAAAAATTAATGATTTCAAATGTTATATCACACCCACTGACAACTCGGGGTCCAGAAACATTTCAAAGATCCCAAGCCTGGGATGGCCTGTCCCTTTAAGCCCTGGTAATTGTGGAACCATGGACTGTCCTTTTAAGCCCTGGTAATTGTGGAACTATGGGAATGTGGGTCACATAGCTGCTCAATGAGGACAATACTCCAAGAGTAATTAACAAGCATGGAAATGAGGCGAGTACACATTTCCACTGAGTAACCATTAAGTTGAGCAATTGCCTTCATTTCCACTGAGTAACCATTGAGTTAAGTGGTGGCCTTTCCAAATCACACCTTAACTGAGCCGCAAATTATAAGGGGAAATCCTATTGGTGGAACACAGCACCAGCTCGCTTTGTTTACGCTAGTTGTTTGTTTACGAGTTGGAGGGATCAGAATAATGACGGTATATATGTGCGGTATGGTGAACTTATAAGGACACCTCCAAAAACTATGGAGTAGCGGTTAGTGTGACTATACAGTCATGTACAGGGCTTTTCCACACTCAGACATCGGCCGATAACAGAGGCCGAGGGAGAAAATGTACAGTGTTTTAGGGATCTTTCATCAGATCGCAATTAGCAGACTTTCTCCTTTGTCTTCCAACACAGCAGCTTATGTTCCAGCCAAGGATGTGGACAGTAAGTTGGCACCTCCAGCGAAGGCGGTCATGACTGACAACTGGTCCCGCTGAATACCGAGCGTTCCTGATCCCAAAGCGGCTGAGAAAATGGGCCGTAATGGCTGCCCTTTCCACACTGTAGCACTCCCCTGCTTTCATATGTTACAGGAGGATGTTAGCTCAGTGATGAACTTAAAATGACCCTTCACAGAAATATTTTCCATTGTTATTGTTGCTCAAGGCCTTGACTACTGCAGGGTAGCCAACACTATTATTACTGCACTTGGACAGCAATTGCCCAACAAAGGAAAAAGCATATTAAAACAGACCCCTCCATGGTAAGGACCGACAATAATTTGCTACTCGGTCACAACGTTCGCACTTACCAATTGAAACGTTTGACATATTGGCATATATGAGCATGCCTCTGCATCTATTGCTTGACCCTTGACCCTTGTGTGTGAGGCTGCATATTGACATAAGATGGAGCCTCTCCCATGGAGGAACAGGTGGCGGGCGGGGGGGGGGGCTCCATTAAACCAGGAGCCACACCCCTGGAGCAGAGGGGCAAGGCTCTGGCCTGGCGGGGGCCGGTGGAAGTGAAGGTGTGTGTGTGTGTGTGTGTGTGTGGTGGGGGTGGGGGGGGCAGCACAGGCTTCATAGCAGCTACTGATTATTCACTGTAGGAGGGAACCATGTGGAATTAACCTGATAATCAAACTGACTATCAGGCAACAACAGTCAAAACTGCACACGAACTGGACCTCTACCTTGAGGAGGGAGAGTATTCAGTCTCCATGCTGGCTACACTGCTGGTGACACTACAGAAAAACTACCTGCACATTCTAGTTTGTTCCTGGGTCATTTATTGCAATGCGGAACCAGAAAGACTTCGCCAGGCTAGATGAAAAACAAAGCGGTCAAAACATTGTCCACTGCAATCTGTCCACTGCAATCTGTCCCTCACCTGGGCATGGAGGGCGGCGGCGGCAGCGGCGGCCGCGGGGTAGGTGAAGGCGGTGTGAGGGAGCCCAGGGGTCAGCTCCGTGGCGTACAGTGGGTACGGGGTCCAGGCGTCGGGGGACGCTGGGATCAGTGCTGCCCCCGTCAGGTCGTCTGGAGGAGGAGGAGGACGTAAAAGAGCAGCTGTACCAGGGGGACTGAATTTTGGACTCAAACGTCCAATTGAGGGGCAATTAGTTTGGGGGGTTGGCAGGAGATAAAACTAGAACAGTAATAAATTATTTGTTTTACTGTCTGTATAAGAAGTTCAAGTAAGCATTCACTGTACATTGTACCCACACTCCCATACCCGTACATATGACAAAATAAAAACCACTTGAACAATTGGATGCTGATCAAGCTACTCCAAGTTACTGCTAGACGTACTACTTGCTCTGGAATGAGTGAACAGTGAAATTAGCCCTGGATTATTCAAGTAGAGGTCAGGAACGCAGGCATTTTTTAGTACATCCCATAAAAGTAAACAAGTTAATGAATCCCTACTTCATCAATTTAATGGGCTTGCTGTTGAAATCAAATGAGGGGGAGTACTTTGCAGTCATCTATGGACCTAGTTTCTTATCTAAACCCTTACATATCAAAACAAAACTGGTAGGACTGCCAGACTCCCCCTAACCCCCTTCCCTCAAGAGGCTTTTTGCTTTTTGCCAGGCCGCCTTTGTAAATAAGAACTTGTACTTAAACGCCTGCCTGGTTAAAAAGGTTAAATAAAAAAATAAAAAAAAGAGTTATGCTTCTTCCCTTACAAAGGCAGGCATGGCTACTGTCGTTAGCTCTGTATGTGCTGTACCATCATCCTGTCTAATAGGATCCCAAGCTAATACAGGACTAGGCAGATAGGTGGGCTGAGCGCTGGCTAGCCCAGTGAGATGGTGCAAGTTTCTCATAGGAAATAAAGCAAAGGAGTTAATTCTCTTGCAGAAAGGATGACGCATGCACGTGGAGGGTGAGTTAGTCTTAATTCATTAGCTTTTTTCCCCCTCTGCCCTATTTATTCATTTCTTTATATTTCACATCAATGAGCCCAGAGAGACACAGACGGGTAGGAGGGCGATCTTGGATTGGCAGTGCCAAGGTGAGAGTGCGTGAGAGCCTAAGGGGTGCAGCCGTACACTTACATGGGTCCCGTGCAATGAAGTGTGCTCCTAGAGCGGGGTGGATATTTGTGGGGTTCGGTGTGGCCATCAGCTTACTCTTTGCCATCTTCGTGTTGGCCTTAGCAAACTCTAAGCGCAGGGTCTGGGGGCTTTCGGGGTCAAAACGGATGCCCTGGGTGGGAGAGATGGGGGGGGGGGGGGGCACAGTATTGTAAAGGAGGTGGGCTGAGTATGGGGCTGGATCTCTAGTCTTATTGTACATGACCCCCTTTCCCGGACACTGTTCTAATACTTTAGAAACGTTATCCCTCCTTCCTCCGGTGAGGTAACTACTGGTCTGTACACCATTGGATTGGAAGATGGAAGAGAATAAAGTGACGTTTCCAAAATGGCGTCCATTTTACTGTACCAATCCAATCACGTATAAATCAGTGATTCCTCTGGAAAAACTACTGATGGAAGGAACCATTAAAGTATCTGAACAGAGTCATGTCTCCTACTTTCATGACCACTAAGGGGTGGTAGAACATGAAAGGGCATTCGGCCCATCGCTCCAGCAGCCAAGCCCCCTTCCAGCAGTGCTCAAGAGGGGAAGGAGACGAGGAGGAGGGGGGGGATGATGATAAGACTCGTAGGTGTCGGTTTTGTGTCTGACCCTGCTTTGTGTGTTGTGCCCTAAGAGTTGTGCCCACATGCAGGTGAGTATCTTGGTGTGTGTGTGTGTGACTGCTGGTGTCTCTGGAAGTGATGCTCACTTAAGGAGAGCGACTGTAAGCTATGAGAGGAGTGTTAGATACTGCCAATGTGGCTACGTAGTGACAACATAAGAGGTTATGTACTACAAGAGATGTTTAAAAAAAATACTACATGACAGTATGAAGGCTAAGCAGTGGTATGCAAATTAGGAAAGCTAGAATATCAAAACTAATTAAAGGTGTACCAAGGTTAAAGTAAACTACCGTAAGTCTACAGGATTCTGGTCTCCAAAAATGGCCCTGCCCTTGAATTGTAAGAGAGAAAATGTTTTGTTTTGAGTGATTGGGTGAGATCAATTTGTTCAGTGATCCCCAGCCGTCGTCACAGGAGGGCAGAAGAAATGTCAAATGTAACTGCAACAAAAACTGTAGCAACACATTTAGGGAAAATCCTACAATGTTTGTTTCCAGGTGGCAGGAATTTCAACAATGCAACGTTGATGTGAATATAAGGCAGCCGGATATTTACGTTTAATGCGTTTTTTGCAGCTTCAGCCCCAGTACGACTGTCAAAGGTTACAAACCCAACAGGCTGGAAAAGAGAAAACATTCAGACAAAGGAGGCAATCATGAAGTCCACCCCACCACCGTAAGAGTGGGAACACAACACAGATGTTTAAACACTTGAAGAAATTGTCAGAACAATGTTTGGATAAAAATTGACTGTAAATGGCGAATATCAAAACATTTGCATTGCACCCAGCAAGGAAAAATGCATTCCAAGTGGTTATAGAAGGAAAACACATACTTGTACATTTTTAATTAGTCCCCACATTTACTTACTCTACTGAAGGGTCTTCTCACCAACAGCTAAACAATAACGTGATAAACTGCTCTGCTCTAATCGAGACCATACATTTAACTGATCCAAATAGAACAGTTGGAGCTACTCCCCCTGCAGGAATAAGGGAAAACTGCTCACCTGTTTTGATGTTAACTTAATCAGTGAACCTTCGTAACCCTGCAGAGAGAAAATATATCCAATTAAGCAGCATGAAGTCACATGCAGGAAGTGAGGCGTGAACTCCCCTCACCATATGAGGAGAAAGCTGCCAGCATGGCGCCGGAGCTGTGGAGGACCTGCTCGTCCCGAGCTGGGCAGAGGGCAGCCATGCACACAACTGAGCACCGTCTTTAACTATTTAGGTGACATTAACAGCCCTGCTGAGGACGGCCCTGATGGAGTCAGGTGCGGAAAGACTATGAAGGACACAGGAACGAGCTAATTCCTGGGATGGGTTAAAGGTTTTTCTGACGGATGGAGGTCTACTAATACAGATTTACAGCCTTGGGAAATTAGAAAAGCTTCCCCACTACACAGATGGGTACATTTATATCTGCACAGCTGTCCAACTCTGATAAATCTAACCACCATCTACAGTACACAAGTAACAGGCAGTGTCAACTTGTACAAATCAAAACCTAACCCACTACAGGAAAAAGAAACATGATATTCCATCCAGATTTTACATCTTAAATCAATTTATCTGGTAAAACCAGGCCTCTCGAAGAGTCAGTCTTAAGGTATAGTAGTCCTCAATACAAAGTACAGTTCTGACTTGTCCCAATTCACAATGACACCAAATATTCTGACGTCTGACAAACTAAATTAACCCAACCAAGGGTCAGACTGACGTAGCAGAATGACCAGTGTTTTTCTCTTCAGTGATATAACCTTATTTCCATGTTTGGGCTGATCCCCAGAGAGGAAACATGGAACCATCTAAATCTCCCTAACAAAGAGTGAGGTAGCTAGGTCACTGGGATGGTTGGCCAATAGCACGGCTACTCATTTACGCATTCCACAAGGTCATCCATGTGTGAAGGATACCGCTTCCAATTTGGTAGTTAGGGGTGTGGGTCAATGTGGATTGTATGGTCAAAAACATAGGTGAACAATTAATGTAGCCTTATTAGCACGTTTCACAAGTGATGTAGCTGCCAAATCCATCCATGCATGGATATGGTACTGTACATCTCTGCCAGAGATCTACAGTACCATAACAGGCCGTCAAAATTAAGTGTTTACATATTACACTGTATATACATGCATCAAATCCTATCAAAATATTTTGAGGGGACCTGGGATGAAGATCAGCTAAATTGGTCCAAATCTATTTACAAACACATGATCATTTTCAAATGTGGACAGCCTTGCAGTTACCTTAGAACACACTTTCGTAAACAGAATATTTGGACGCCATGAGTTTGAAAGCGGTCTGTGCGGTAGGTGAGAGCACTGCCCTTCGGCAGTGACCTTGAAAGCAGTCGGTCTACTTGAGAAAACGGTGCATAAAATGCTGCCATCATTTCTGAAAAAGTGTAACAGTGGGCTTACCTTGAATGGTCTGAAAAGCAGGTAAAGTTCACGAGGTTTGATGTCCACTGGTAGGCCACTGACAAACAGTGTTCGTACCTGAAAACCAACATGGACGAGGTGAAAAACAGTAGACTGTGTTGACATTGACCTGAAGACCGATTTGAAATGGAAGCCAATGGTTTAAAATATATCAAATTAAACCATTGTTGAATTTATGCTTTTTGGAAACAATGAAACAGCCTTTGGTTAGATTAAACACATTTATGCATTGTTTTATTAATATTGATGCCATGTGATGCAGCATTCCAAGACATTTCATCCAAAATGTAGGGTAATTTTACCTGGTAAAAATGTGTAGGGTAATAGCCAACTTGGAGTGGATATTTGTATCATTAAATAAACCTAAATTAAACTATGCTCATATTTCTGTTAATGATCTAGAATGTAAAATATCCAAACAAAGACCCCAAAAAGAATTATCAACCTTCCGAATGTTTGGCCCCAAATCGACCCAGTTGGGAGTCCGACACCCATTTAAGGCCTAGATTGATATTCTCACTACTGGCCCAGTGGATACAACGAATTCCAAACTGTACCTGGTACCAAATGATGCAGTGGTGCTTGTTACACCCACACAAAAAAGAGTAGTTCTAGGTTTAAAATGTGCAGCAGCAGCAAAGCGCGCTGGAAGACCATGACACACAAAAGCACCGGGTTTTGACATCTGCATTCAACAGAAACAGTCTGAAAATTGTCCATTGGGTCTCTGTGGCTAAGGAAATAAACAGGACTGCGGCGGGCCTATTAGTTCCCACTCTGAAGGGAGGCCCCTGAGTACAATGGGCTGCCAGAGGAACAGCGGTGGACGACAGTGCACAGCGTGATACCATTTCCTTCCTTTGACCCGCGGCCCCGACGGCGCTCCGGGTTTTCAGGTGCCGCGCAGTAGAAACAGGAATCCCTTTGCAAGTCACCGTGTAGCTACAGTATGCTGTAAGACGTTATTTGACACAGCGCCAATGGACTTATTAGGCTATAGCTATGCAGCATGGAAGATAAGGACAGAGGAAGCAGTAGATAGGGTCAGTTTTTCCATGATCACATGACCAGGGGAAAGCAGGGCCCTAAAGATTGTCTCTCTAGCCTACATGAATCGATCTACAATTTGATTTATTTGACATTTATTAAAATGCCAAAAGGAATAGGTCTACTTTATAAATTAGGCTAGGCTATAGGCGACTGTGTGAAAAGACGGTTATTCCAGTAAGGCATTAAATATGTTTGTCTAAGGATTACAGATCCGTAATGTGTGAAATCATACGGTTTCAGGGGATGTCAAACCATCCAGATGGATTTTCCTCAAAGAAATTCTGATTCTACTTATTCTGAAGTAGAGGGGAGGGAAGGCAATACTTTTTCACGGAAGTCATTATGTGCTCACATTTTAATAAAAGAATGATTCTGATTTAATAGGGATTAATCCAGATTATGGTATTCCGATTAATTCAACTGCCGCCAATGATTTAATTTAAAATACATTTACAAGGCATTGATTTTGATTAGCCTACCTCAGTTTGCATGTGCTAAGGTGACATGGAAGCATTTAAACATTAACTCTGAATCAACATGAATGCGTTAATGCAATTAAAAGTTACAATAGGCAGATGATGGGCTACATTTTCCTCAGAAGAGCTTTAATGTGTTCCACGGGGATAGAATCCACATCTTCCTGTCTAACAAACTAGCCCCCCATGTCCTCTGATGAAACAGATAACTCATGGCACACCCTTTTTCATAAGTCAAACACCATCCATATCCGTCCATCCGTATTGCCATATAAATCTTAAACTAAAACCCACTGTAGGCCTATAAAGACAATTTAGACAACGTTGACCGGCGGTTTAACGTCTCTGATAGGCTATCTATAGCAACGCGAAACATAGGGATCTTTCCCGACTGCGACTTCCAGTGTGAGTTAACACAGCCGTTACTCTATAGGCCTAAATATTAGGATAAACTTTATTAAGACGCTGGAATACTCTTACCTCTTCCTCAATGGATACGTTGTTATTGGGTTCGGAATCTGCCTTCAGGCTCATTTTGAGAGTTACTTCAGCGACAGTTGTAGAAGAAAGTGGGAAGTTTTTCCGTGTTGAATATTTTCCCCAAGTGCGTTTGTAGTTGCAGAGGAAATCTTGGTGGCGTTTAAACTTCAGGAAAGATGTGCCGAAGTGAGTTCGTGCAAAAGGCGATGAGGTATCCAAAGATGTATTGCGAGAGAGAATCATTCATAAAAAGAAAACTATAAACTAACGGTGAGAAAGTGGATAAGTGCACTGTGAGGGTGAAAGGGGGAAATAAGTGCGCGTATACCCCTCCGCTCACATCAACGTCGTTGCAATGGGACTCTGGTGGGAGAACAAGTAAACTTTTTCATTGGAGCACGTCTCCTCCGTCGTTGTTCTCCTGTTTTTCAATTAGGTCATCAATTATGTTCTAGTCTTGTGTGAGCGGCAATCATGCCCGAAATCCGCATCAGCTGGCCCAGAACCCAGCCCCTTCATAACTGCATCATCGTTTCTATGGGATCCAAAGAGCCAATAGAAAATCTTCCCCGAAACCTCATAATTTTCTCTTTTTTTAAGGCCTTCGTTAGATCATTTCCCTGCCTATAAATATAATAAAAGTTGTATTGCAACACGTTTTAGTGCATGCCACATCTCAATTTGAATTTATACTAGGGTACTGCAGTGTTAGCTAATAATAATAAAATACTTTTGCTTTTCTATTTATAGGCTTATAGGCTACTTATTTTGCGAAATTGTTGTAAACTCTTCCTTTTGGTGTGCCATGGAAAATATGACAAATCACTTTAATGTAGCTAAACCTAGTCTATGAAACGCACAGCTAAAATAAATTAATAGATAATAGCCTATATTATTTCGTTTATCATTCATTTGGAAATCAAATAACAGATAAGGCTCTGGGTAGTATCTTAGTAAAATGCTTAAGTAATAGCCTTGGCCTACATTCTTAATGAAAAATATAGCCCTACGAATAAATCCCTTCCTTTGAGTTTTCTGTTTTGGCTCAATAGGCGGCTCGATTTCCTGGCCACACATCTTTTTTTTTTAGGCTATTGTTTTGGCTCCCCTCGATTTCAATTACAAAATAATAATGATAATAATAATGTAGCCTACTAGATCTAATAAATGATATGATCTAATTCCTATACTATTGAAAAGCACCCCTTAATAACGCAATTCCTTGTAAATGTACCATTACAACAATATAGCAATGACACATAAATTAACATTAACGAAATTAAAACATTATTTTGTAGACTATTTATTAAAAGTTAGGATTTTGATCCAGAATGTAGGCCTGTTGAATAAATGTCACCAACATGTTTTATAATAGACCTTAATCATATTAACTATAAAACATAATCCTGCATGATTCCTCAATAACTCGAAGTAATTTACCGTATTGTGTCAGTGCTATTATCAGAAATCTAAACCAATTCAAAATGGCTTGTGGAAGAGGGGAAAATGGTTTGTGGACGGATTCCCAGTGTGTTGTATTCCTCAGCAAGAACTAGGAGGTTTCCTGACTTTGTATAGGAAAACAAGTCTACAAAGCCGTGCAGGGGCACCATAGACCATAGAAAATGTTTTCTCTTTTGCAACATTTGACCTAATGTTTTCTTGTAAAGTTGAAATACAGTAAAGCTTTGCGTCCCTCATTCTTTGACAATATTTATTGTGCATCTGAGAGTTATGTTCTATACATAGATGAAATACAACATACAAAATATTCTTACACGTGGGGGGAGAGGGAAGAGTTTACAGTACACGAAATATCCTGTGAGTCCAGCATGGAGCTAGGATACGAAGGACTGAAGTATACTAACTCACAGCATACATTCACAGTAAGCAACTACATTCAGTATAGTGTACAGTAATACAACAACTTATTATCAGTAAGTCACTAAATGACTAAGCTAGCTAAACAGTGCTTGCATTGATACTGGCATGATCTGTAGCATAATCTGTATGAAATCTTGTTTCTATGTTGATGACAATAACATGGAGATCCCAATGACATCCCAATGACAAATACACATTTTTGTTTTATGCCTCTCACTCCTTCTTAACTTAAAGTCACACATTGAAAGAATTAACAAAATCTAGGAATCCCATCAGAACCAGATATAGTGACATAAAGTTCCTTTATCATGATACAGAGACTTGAGGGAACTAATGAACAAACTAGAAAGGGTTCTCAGAGAGCACAGACCTCCGCCCATGAATGCATGCCATGGCTCTGTGCGTGTGCACGTACGTGTGAGCAGGACATGTTTGGTATTGCTGCATTCGTTAGGTCGAGAGCTTTATGCCAGTCCCAACCTTGTGTCTCTGTGACCTTCCCACATCACGAAACAGCTGTTTCAATCCCCCCATTGATAATGAATGGGGGGGATTTTTTGCTCCTGGGCCTGTCCAAAAATGAATGGAGGTAAATAGTCTTGCCATGTCTGGGTGTCTCCCGTGGGCCACACCCAGTTGGGGGGCGGTCCGGTGCGCTCCAGGGTCCTCCTCTGCATCCCCCAGTCCAAAGCCTATGTCTCAAAGCGCCCCCCATACAGGGTGCTGGTTTCGCTCAAAGGTTTGTTTTGGTGGGACAGGTTTGGTATTGCTGCATTCGTTACTGTAGGTGGAGAGCTTCCTGCCAGTCCAAACCCTGTGTCTCTGTGACCTCTCCATGTCCAGATATGACCATTTCAATCCCCCCCATGATTCGGATCCGCTCCAGAATGTAATGGGTTCTAAGTTGGCCCATGCTACACCCCTCCGCCAAGTTTCATGAAAAATGGTCTGGTAGTTTTTGCTAATCCTAGCCCAAAAAAGAAATTGAGGTAAATGGACAAACCAAGAAATAGCTTGTGGACCCACCCCATGATTCAGATCTACTCCAAAACTGAATTGGTTCTAAGTTGGCCCATGCTACACCCCTCCAGCGAGTTGCATGAAAATCGGTCAGGTAGCTTTTGCGTAATCCTGTTGATAAATAAACCAACCAACCAATAAACATACGCCACTAAATAAAACATTACCTTTTGCCCTGTGACGCTGTTGCTGGAGCAGAGGTAATAAATAAACAAACACGCGCCACCAAAAACATTACCTCTCCACCTGTGCTGTCTCTGGGGCAGAGGTAACAATCAGGGGTCAAACTGGGACGGGGCTATCCAGGGCTCAGCCCCGGCACATAGGTTCACCAACATCATCAGCCGGAGCTCATGGAGCTCAGCACAGTGGAGCTGGGGGGAGGTGGGGTGGGGAGTTGGGGGGAGGTGGGGGGAGGTGGGGTGGAGTTGGGGGGAGGTGGGGTGGGGAGTTGAGGGGAGGTGGGGGGGAGTTGTGGGGGAGTTGTGGGGAGGTGGGGTGGGGGTACCCCTCAACCAACAACGCGGGTGGTTGAGCCCTCAATACACAAGTTGCCATATCCGTGGAGAGGCACTCCAACTGAATCAAAGTGAGAAGCTAAGATAATGGCGGAGGCAGAACCTAAAATACCAAAATATAGCAAGGCAAAATGCCAAGCTGACAACGCTTGTTCAAAAATGAGATTGAATCTGGGGTTGGGGAGGATGGATGAGAGTATGGGGATGAAGAGTGATGCAGAGTTGACTTGTTTTCCGTTAGACAGGTAAGCCACTCTCACTAGCTAATTGCAGGGGGCTATATTGTTAGCTAGCTGGCTAACACTGATAGCAAGCCAACCAGCTACATTAGCTAGTTAGGCAAGCTGGTGTCATGCCAATGTGTACTCCTGATAAGATAACACTAGAAAGTGTCTACCCTCCAGTGTATTTTCCTTGAGCAATCGGATCATATAAAATGTTTTCTCCCAATAAAAAGAGGTTTCCCCCGATAGAACCACCGAGGATAGGAGGGGAAGAACTCTATTCTGGTGATGTTCACCGCTAATAGTGTTAGTTCTCGTCAACTTGCTAGCTTGCCAACTAGCTTGTATTTGTAGGTACCCTCGATACGTCGAAATGGTGCCGGTATGGAGTGAACTTTATTTTAATCTACTTTAAATGACTTTGAATGGATTTTCCTGGCAAAGATCCTTCTAACTAAAGTGGAATAGTGCACGCTGGCTTTGTGCTGCGGGAGAAAAGCTTGTCTGTGTTTGTGGATCAATTGAGCTCTTTGGTGTTATTAGTGTGTGGGATGTGGTTCATTTCTCACTGACTTGCAGATGTTGGCTGACTTGGCAACCATGGTACGGGGGGGGGGGGGGGGGGGGGGAGCTGGGAGGAGGAGCCAAGTGTCAATGTTGTGTTTACAAGTCCTACTAATTATACCTTGAAGCGCCACCATCACTGCTGCCACTATACACACCCATGCGCACCTTTGCCAACCCCACTAACACAGCTCCCCCCCCCCCCCCCCACACACACACATAACATGTTTTTGATATTGTATACTGTTGTCTTCTTATGCACTGTCAGGGGAATAGTTCACAAGACAAATGTTACATTATCACATAATATGATTGGGGAACGTGAGTAAACAAATCTCTATTCAATGACAATTTGTTCCTCTTGGCTATACATTGGCATTTCCAATGTATAGCCCCTGGGGTTGGGGGGGGGGGGGGGTAGAACTCAAGCCCTGGCTTTTAGCAGACCTCCAAGGGTTTTCCATCTCAAGGCTCTTCCATCTCAAGGCTCTTCCATCTGACTGCTCTTCTTCCACACAGTCGATTCTTCGGCCTCATTACTTTTGCTAAGTTGAAAAAGACTTTCCCTCTATGGGTGGTGAATTTGTGGGGATGCAAAATGAATGGGAAACAGATCAAAATGGCTGCTTGTTATTCAAACAATGCAAGGATGATACAAAGAGATCTGCTCCAAGGGTAAAACATGGTGCCTTGAATCAATAGCTGTTGTGTGATACATTTGAGCACTACTGATCAGTTGTTGAGAAGGCCTAGGCATACCACGCTCTATTTGTCATTGCAGCAGCACTCATTGGCTATAAAATATTGACACTGCTGCGCCCCACTGCAGTTTTGATTTTGAATCTTCGCACCTCCACATGCACAGCTACTTCTGATAATCTACAAATCATCGTGGCATGGGGCTACAGTACCTGGAGTCTGAAATGTAATTTCATGATTATGATGAGGATTTCCTTTCCATTCTTTTTCATGATTCACATGAAACATTGTGATTCGATTGATAGACGTCATACAGATGTATATTCACATGGTGGTACTCTGAAAATAAGTTTAAAAATGTAGAAAATCCGGCATCCACACTAAGGGTAAAATCTACACATTTTTTGTCCAAAAAAATGCAGTACTCATGGACAAAGATAGCCTTGCTTAGAAGCTCTGTGTCACCATATCTTATTGACGTCTCTCTCCAGTCTGATTTCAGGGGATTTGTATCAACAGCCCACTCTGGTACAGCACCGTTAAATGATGAATTATGGGATAAATCCAGTCGCTTGTTCCTTGTCAGTATTACCCAAGGTGCTTTGCATTATTGAATATTGAACTTTTGAGCCATTGGTTTATTTTTTGTACACTAGTGATTTTGTCATTTCTATTGTACCATATTACATTTACATTACATTACAGTCATTTAGCAGACACTTTTATCCAAAGTGACTTACAATAATTGCATTTAACCACCCGTGCTGTCCCTACCCCTCGAGTCTCTGCTCTGAACTGGTGCTTTTTGTCCATCTATCTTGTATGATGAAAGTTCTCGCGGCCAAAATGTCATGATGTTTCTATACTGATCGCAGAATGAAATGGAGAGTTTATACTGAGTCTTGTGCTTCTTCTACACATCATGCCAGAGTATGACTGACTGAGGTTCACCCTGCAGACCTCCACTAAACCTGCTCAAGAACCTTAGTTAGACATCAGTGGCATAGATTCCCAAACGGTGAATCATAATCCAAATTGATTAGCTAGTTTGGATAAACTCCATTCAGGACGCAGTAATGTGACAAAGGCTGTTTTGGTGAATTGATGGATCTATTGTGGGAATTCTCTGGGACAATAGCTACGGTACAGTATAGATATATTGGTCTTTAGACCTGATCTCATGGAATCCCCTCAGTTTGAACTATCATACCGTGAACTGGTCCTTCAGGTTAGTGGAAATAATACACCTCAATGATCCAAATCTATTCATGTAGCCCTACAATACATGTAATTTTTAACAAAGTATGATACTGTTCATTTGAGGATTCACAGAGCCTCATGTGATTCCTACCAGCTTTGCAGCATGTGCCAGTAAAAGAGGACAGACCTGTCATTCAAACATCAGACTATAGCCTCCTGGTTCATATAATTCAACTTTTTAAGAGCAGTGAGTCTGATTTGTCTCTTAATCCTTATCTATACTCTCATAAGCACCTGACACAAAGCCTGGGCGAATAGTTTGGAGTCTCTTGATAGGCTTCATATTTTATTTGCGAAAGCGGCCCCATTGTCCCATAAGTCACCTCACACAGCACTCTTCAGCTGCATGCCACACTGAGCCTGTCCCATCGCATTAGCGTTACCCAGCGCTTAAGCACTTAGCTTGTGTTCCCAGTGTCCTCTGTGGGAGAGAGAAACATCCGTTTGGAAGTCCAAAGAAACTTTGAAGTTCTTACCCACACAGAGATGCACAAAATCCCTTTCTGATATCTTGACTTATTCTGGCTTTATGTGACATATCAGCCATTAATGAGTTAATTAAATACATTCTCATTACTCAATACTCATTGCAACATTTGTATGAATTTCAAATGATTTTGGTTAGTGAAAGGGCAGGTCAACCAACCATGAATGGTCAACACACTCCATTCCAGATCCTTTCAGCTGCTGGTTTGATAGTTCCGCAATAGTCATTTGGGGAGCTATTACTGTAGGTGTAGTTTCCAACATATTGTTTTCACCTGTTAAACCATTCCAGACCATGGTTAGAGCACAGAAGAGGGGCGTCCGTAAGGCACCTGACTGAAACCCCTCCATACTTCACTTTACTTATTGGTTGTGTTAACTACCGTGTGCACTGACCTAATGGTATTGATATCATGTTCCAACTACATACAACCTCATAAATATTTGAAATGGACATCACTGGCTATCTATAGTAATGGCATCTCTGAAAGCAGGCACAAGCCTGAGATTGGCTGGTAAAAGAATCACTCAAGAGACTTCTCAAGCCATAAACTTGTAATGGCGCATGCTGTGTTTTCCATCTTAAGTTACTGTAAGAAATCATGCTGTGTATTCATTTAGATAAAGATTGCAAAGATAATCAAAAGTGAGCCAAATGACAAATGTTATTGAATTCCACTCTGTATCACACGGTCAAGACTACATCAAACATTGTTAATAATCGTTTTTGGCTCACACATCAACACGACACCCCTCTGAAGAAGGTCCACATCACAGTTGAGAGAATGCTACATTCTTTTGGCATTTTGGCCGTCTTTCACATTCTGAGATACAAAAGCTTTCGCAAAGTCTAACTCCAGTTCATTGCCTCCACCACTTCACAACCTCAGTGCTGTTCTGTTCTTTTCCCCAATGACAACAAAGTTGCTGCCAAGATTGACTGTGTTTTTTTTTGTTTCATAAAAGATCAAATACAAGAACCAAGTTGGAATATGACAGGCAAAGTTGTTACAATGTTATCTTTTACCTCAACTGTTCTGTATGACATCCAGAGGATTACTTTATTTATTTTTTGAGGAGGATTAGTGTGAGTGTATCTAAATATGTAGCTAATGAAACAGAGAGAAAGGGTCCCTTACATGTTGCTTCTTTTCCTTTGCCTTTCCACCATTTGTCATGGACAGACCTTGAAGAAAGAGACATGAGTAGCATAGATTATGTAATTCTTTATTTCACAAAAACACAAAACGCTCACACACATACACATACACTAAAAATAAGTGTGTGGACAGCGAGTAGCCATAGTTAATACTCCCACCATCTAAGACTGAATGTTCCCAAGAAAACAGGAAATGCTAGAGGAGACGATGTATCCTCAGGGATGGCTGAAAATAGGGGTCATTCTCATATGTAAACAGTAGTGACAAAATCTCAGCTCCTCTAAATTATCAGGGTAAAAACACAAGAGAAGTGCCAAGCTTGAAAACAATGTATTTTATATTGACACACACTTTGTCATTACGACATTCATAATAGAATATATAACTGCCAAACAATACGGATAAATATGTGTTATTTGAAAGTGTAGCACGAAACCAAAATGAGATCAGTCAGAACAAAACTGGGGTAGTTTCTTGTTTATCAATAGTACAAAAAACACAAACAATTTGACCACATCCTGTCTTTACAACAATTCTCACTGGCTTCACTTCCTGTTTGTGTATGGAACATGGACACAGAGGGTTATGCTATTAAACACATTCCCAGAGAAGATCTGGAATCTGCAACATTGCTGCATGTTACTCAGGGGGAAGGTGGAGAGGAGCAAAACAGAATACCAAATAAAGTATATATACAAAGTGTATACAGTATATATATATACTGTATGTGTGGAAAAAATGAAAAGAAAATGAAAGCGTCTAAAAAATGCATCTACTAAATATGAACCACGGGTCATGTGGCCAAAGCTTTTTGCAGCAGATTTTAACATACTCAAAGGAATATTTATAGTACAGTACGTACTGCTACAGGCCTCATCCTAGGTGTCACTAGATAACCGTTGGACCAGACACATGACATCTGCTGAGTGAAATAGCTTAGCCCTTCCTCCCCTATCTGTAAATTAAAGTAATACCCTTGACAGACTGACGTCTCTCCGGAGACCATGAGAGAACTGCAATGTACGAACAGGAAAACTGTTGATGTCTCCTTTTGGGACTCTCTAATCATGAAACAGCAAGCCCTGACATCACGGTGTTTATGCACAGTTGTAACGGTTGAGACTGTTATGAGGAGAGCGGGCATCGACCCATGGCATCTCACCAGCCCAGGAATTTCAAAGACAGGAAGCCCTTTTGGATAAGAATCACAGCAGTCGTTGCTTGAAACGCCCTCAAACTGCGTGGGCCACATTTCCCCATGATTCCCTGAAGGGAGGCGGCTCTATCTTGTTCCATGGAATTGGTCTATAAACATAACCTACCATCCTCCATCTCTGTCCATCTAAATGATATGTAGCCACTACAACATAGGCTGGTTTAACAATATTCTTGTTTTTCATTTGTTCACTTTTTCTTTTACTTTTCAAGGTAACTCATGATAACCCCCCCCCCCTCCACTAAATGGAGTCGAGCAACATTGAAAAAACAACGGCATACAAATGAACATGAAAAGGCTAAGATAACAGAAGCCTACTCAACTTTTTTACTGACCAAGAAAACTGTAGCAGCATTTCTGATTCCTCACTTCTGACCTGAATTTCTCATAGGGATTCTTTCTACAGTATCAGATCAGACGTTCTATGGCTGTTGCTGTCAACACAGTGTTTGTGTTGAGGTTATAATTGCTTTGCCTTGTAAGAGTATGGAGGCCAATAATCTAATCACTGGAGTGTGTGATGCAGTCAGTGTGTCAGTTGGTTTCCATACCATGTATGGGTGTATGGGTTTGACATATTGCCATGTAACCTTGGGACGAGATTCTTTGACTTTTCCCAGGGTTTTACAAGTATTTCAGGCTCAGTACTACTACTCTAGTCTGTCTGTCTGTCTGTCTGTCTGTCTGTCTGTCTGTCTGTCTGTCTGTCTATCTGCCTGTCTATCTATCTATCTATCTATCTATCTATCTATCTATCTATCTATCTATCTATCTATCTATCTATCTATCTATCTATCTATCTATTTATCTATCTATCTATCTATCTATGTGTCTGTCTGTCTGTCTGTCTGTCTGTCTGTCTGTCTGTCTGTCTGTCTGTCTGTCTGTCTGTCTGTCTATCTATGTGTCTATCTATCTATCTATCTATCTATCTATCTATCTATCTATCTATCTATCTATCTATCTATCTATCTATGTGTCTGTCTGTCTGTCTGTCTGTCTGTCTGTCTGTCTGTCTGTCTGTCTGTCTGTCTGTCTGTCTGTCTGTCTGTCTGTCTATCTATCTATCTATCTATCTATCTATCTATCTATCTATCTATCTATCTATCTATGTGTTGGTCTGTCTGTCTGTCTGTCTGTCTGTCTGTCTGTCTGTCTGTCTATCCATCTATCTATCTAGTTGACATTTTTCTACTTGTCATTTTTCTATACCGGCACAAAAACATGACACCATTTCCTAACATGTATAGAAGTCATGATTCTGTTTTTAGATGTACCACCCAGGCGAGTCAGTCCACCAACAAGATCTCACGCTGATATTCCTGTTCCGCCTCCTAGTTCCCCCTGTTTACGTAGTTTGACAACGCTTTTACTCAATTTACGTGTAGCAAGGCTATTCAGAGGTTTACTGGCTCCACTTTACTTTTAAAAGCCCTCTAGTCCTGCTCTTTTACAAGTTTGGAGCACTCTGAGTCCTGAATTCATGTTGGAGGTTTATTTCATCAAAACATCAATCAAAGAACCAAAACCTAAACATATGATTAACCATCTGCCTCCTGTTCTTTATCTTACAAAGCCCAGAGACTAATGGACAATAAAAAGAGCTTCTTGGTGGCAGGAAGACACCGTCCTGTCCCTCTTAGATGGGGTAAATCAATCTACTCCAAATAAACAAATCTCCTCTTTGTCTAATATCTCATCCCCAAACTTGGACTTAGAATCTGGGCTTTTCCACAGTGGAACTTTGGAAAATTGGAACTGAAAGTGGCAGACAGCATCTGAATAATGCTGTTCTCCTGAATCTTTTCCATTTTGTCTAGTTTTTCTGGAAATAAAAGCCATTGCCTACAACAGAAAAGGAATCTGAGTACTAGTACCTCAATATAAGGCTCTGAGGCACTCAGCTGAAGTAACACAGCAGAACCAGGGAGCAGAACTAATCTCATCAAATATTAAACCTGGTTAGGAGACTGGTTCAGTGGTGCAGCGTTCCTCTGGGATTTCCTGCAGTCTGGGAGAATAGAGCATGATGTAAGATTATGGGATGCAGTGAACAGGAAGTGAAACTTATTTAATTCAATATGAGACCAGTAAAAAGGAAAATGTCGCTAGTATTTCTTTTGCCACTTGGAGATCCAGTTTTTCTGCCTAAAAAAATATTATGTAGAAAGATATGATCACATAAGGGAAGTCAAACAGGAAAACAGGGATTAATTCGTTTTTCTGGTCAACACGGGTCTGAGCATTTTTGGACCAAAACAGGGTATGTGTGTTTATCAACGGAGTTACAGCATTTACAAAGGCTGTGCTTGTCTGGATCAAGCATACATTAAAAAAAGTTTGTGTATAAAGAAAACATGGCCACATCTAACTACAGCTCTGTTAAAACACTGAACCTTTTGAAGTCTGTCAACACTAGGTTAACGCCAGCAAGTGCATTAAAAAACTTCTGAAACCAAAAGATCAAAGGATATTCACCAATAACCTTTGGTCTTCTTCAGTCAACCACTTAGCATTTTTAAGGCCAGGGTGATGGGTGTTGAGGCTGGGAGAGTGTGGCAGACTGGTAGCAGTGGGGAGAGGGTGAGGAGGGAGAGGGTGAGGAGAGACAAGCACATTCCTGGGGTGAGGGAGAAATGCATTACCCATGGGCGTCCTATGGGCTGGCACCATTACATCGTCCCTATCACCTCCACTCAGCCCACGCAGCTGAGGCTTACTTAGCAACATCAATATTTAACGCCCACCTTCCCCGTTGCATGGGCCTGTCATGGTGCATTCCCTTTCACAACTCCACCCAACTCTACTTCTGCCCGTAGGAGGACGCTGACGTTTGCATAATTCAGACGCCACCCGCTGTGCTGTGCCCAAGTCTTATAAAACATGTAACAGATGGAGGTTAGGGGAATATTTTTGTGGGGCGAGTCGAAGACGAACCAGTTGAGACAATGGATGTGAGGGGTGTAGTTGAAAGTAGTGTGACTGTCTCAAACTTTCCCGCCAACTGGGATGGTAACAACTATATGCTATAGCATGCATGTGTATGTGCATTCAGTATATACCATACATGCATAGTGGGCAGCAAGAACTGAAAAAAAAAAAGTAACACTTTACAGTGTTAATGTATCTCTAGTGTCCCAACCTTGACACGCTTGAATGCTAAAATGTTTTCCTTCACCAACACTTGCAGTTATGGATTCCAGTCTAAAATGTACATCTACATCCATGTATATACCATCCAGAGAAAATAATGCTAGAGGTACACCTACCTGAAGGAATTAACAAAAAAGTCACAGCAACAGATGACAACAGTTTTGACCTAATCATCCCAAGTGCTTGCATACCTTAATTGAAAACAATTAATTTCCCTCTTTTGTGTGAAAGAATTTTGAAGCCAAGTCTATCTTAAGAAGAACACGTGAATACAAAAGGGAAGCACGTAAAAATATGTGAAAATGGTGTATTCTTTATAGATATGAGCGTTTGAGTAAGTGACAAAGGTGAAGAAAAGCTCCTCTCAATGGGCTGAGAGCTGCAGCTGGACAGTTTAAGCGAAGGTTTTAAAAGAGCAAGCGAAGTAGGGAGGTGTGAGAGACAAAGCTGTACTGAGTAATGTCTTGGAAAAGTGTCAAAATGGAGTCCAGTTTATCCAGAATCCCTGAAAATTAATTTTGGGTTGGTGTTATGAAGGCTCAGAAGTTATTATAATTAGTAGGCTTAGAGTCATGAAATGTATTATAAGATACATCGGAGTAGTGGGATGATTTCAGTACCAGTCTCCTCCACCCAGTAGTGGTGCTGCATTCACGCGCTGTCGGAATAATTGATCAAATGAGTTTGCGACTGGGAAAATTCACATGAATGCCCCCTGAAGTCGGAACAACAAGTCGGCGAAAATTGTGGTACACAGGACTTGCTGACCTGTGGCATCATAGGCAGGAAGTAGCAGACGAAAGTTTGTCCACATAGCTACTAGCTAACTGGTAGCTAGCTAGCTGATCCATGACCCCTGACGTTTGACCCCTGTGTCACGTGGATGGTGCTTGTGGATTATGTATAACAACAAAATATGTTACCATAGCTATGCAGACGACACACTAATTTATATCACCAGGGGACTATACTGTGATTCCATACAAGCGCTGAGTAAGTGAATTGAACAAATCAACGATTGGATGTGCCAGAACTTTCTTCAACTAAACAAAGACAAAACTGAAGTAATTGTCTTTGGAGCCAAAGAAGAACGATTAAAAATCAGCGCTCAGCTTCAATCAGTAATGCTAAAAACCACAAACGAAGCCAGAAATCTTGGTGTAGTCATGGACTCACACCTGAATTTCAACAGTCACATTAAGACAATTACAAAGTCAGCCTACTATCACCTGAAAAATATATCAAGGATTAAAGGATTTATGCCTCAGCAGGATCTGGAGAAACTTGTCCATGCGTTTATCTTCAGTAGACTCGTCTATTTTAACGGTGTGTTTACAGGTCTCTCTAAAAAAAATCGATCAGACAGCTGCAGCTGATTCAGAACGCTGCTGCTCGAGTCCTCACTAAGACTAAGAAAGTGGATCACATCACTCCAATTCTGAGATCTTTATACTGGCTTCCTGTCTGTCAAAGAATTTACTTTAAAATACTGCTGTTGGTTTATAAAGCACTGCATGTTATTAACCATCCAGGCCTCTCAGGTCGTCTGGCACAGGCCTGCTTTCTGTCCCCGGAGTTAAAACAAAACATGGAGAAGCAGCGTTCAGTTTTTATGCTCCACATATCTGGAACAAACTTCCAGAGAACTGCAGGTCTGCTGCAACTCTCAGTTCTTTTCAATCAAGACTGAATACTTTTATTCTTGTATTTTATTTTTCCTGCATTTTAAATGTCCTTTTATAATGTGTTTCTTTCACTTTCTCTTGATGCTTTTAATGTCTCATGTAAAGCACTTTGAATGGCTTTGTTGGTGAAAAGTGCTATACAAATAAACTTGCCTTGCCTAGTGTACAGTGCTTGCGTAGCCTACCACTATTAGCTAATTCTGCCAGCTAGTTCCGGTAGCTGTCGCTAGCTAACTAAGACACGTTAACATCCACTCTGAGGCGACAACGTCACAAAAACTATAAATGTATAAAACCAGACAACGTTTGGTGATAACAATTGAGCTTACTTTGTAGCTCGAAGTGTCCTCTAAACAATTCCAGTTTTCAAATCTAACAGCGTTGTGTCGGTTTTAAACTGGGTTGCTAATTTTGACGATAGCGCTGCAATTTGGAATCCTGGAGGGGGGCTGCGTTAACTCCCATTCCACCAACTCCAATGTACATACACTTTCATGCCTGAATTTATTCAGATTCAGAGAATAATATGTTACTGAACAATGTTGCACTTGGACCTTAGCTCGATTCGTGTTCACACAGCAATATGGACAGAGCAAACGATCTCCGGGTCTGCTCTGGTTCTGAATACGCCTTCAACACCACGCGCTTGTAAAGAGTTTTGTGATTGGTCCAAATTTTGCGGGAAGTTGGATTTCTGGAAGTCCTTTCTTCGCTGACACCGGTGATCGACCCGTAATCGAAAATGGATCATCAATGGTGTATGTGTATAATTGCGTTGATTGGTCTTCTCTGGTTCATATGTTCGGTACCTATATGATCAACATATCCAGTTTGAGTAGGCATCACGACTGCGGGCCGAGAACAATGTGCTATTGTATTGCATATGATCAGGACAAGATGCACTGCTCAACAGAACATTGAAAGCCCATTTACTTCATGCACTCGCTAAACAGTTTGTAGACTTTGTAGACAGTGCAGGGTAAAACAATGAGTTGTATTGGTTTGTGGGTAGTCTGACTCAACGCCTAGGGGGGGGGAAGCGCCTAGGATGTTGCATCGCATAATCTTCCGGTCTGGACCGGAAGAAGAACAGTTGTTGTATCTATAATTTTGGAGGCTAAGACGCTGCAGTGGCTTCAAATGTGTGATATTATGTATCTGGCACACTTCTTCCATGACTTCTTGAAATATTTCCTCAGGTATGTCCATGTTTTCTTCCATCGATTTAAATAAAGCAAGCGGAAGTAGGAGGCGGGCTCTACAGGCTCGAGCCGGAAGAAGGGGCGGGCTTAAGGCAGTGAAGTAAATAGACACCAGGCTCTCCTCCCTGAGACAAAGGCAAAGAGAATGTGTGATACAAGGTGATAATGTCTTGGGTCTCCTGACTCAGGGAGAGAGCCTGTCCATTCCATCGGTCACAAACTAGACAATAGCCTGTGTGCTCGTCCATGTGTCCACATCCTGGAGCCATGTCATACTGGTCCTGGAGGCTGGATGTTGTTGAAACATCTATTTCACTACTGTACTCAAACAAGGCAAGACTGCTGCCCCTATATCTTTACATGTAGTGTGTAGATTAACTTAGAGGGAAGTTTGGTATAAGACAAAGACCACAGTGTCTCAACAACATATTTTTTCCAGCCTTGGTACCTTGACTGTTTCCACATTAAGCAAGTGGAGCTACATCATTGCCTTATTTGGCAATCAATGACAAGCTGTGGAAGCAGGAACAGACCAGCACCATAACAAGAACCGTTTGTTCTCAGTTAGCAATACAATGAGACACAGTCACTAGTCACTAGTCTAGACACAGAGTAAGCCTAACTTTGGTTCCCAATCAGAATGAAATCATTATCTATATTAGTTAATGATTATATATACATATATATATGGCTTGGCTTATCCTTCTAACAAAATTCACAGAAACAATGAATACAATGAATGTTTAGTCAAAGTTTCTGCATTGCCATAACAAGACAAGAACAGAGCAGCTTTCTCCTCTGAAAGGATTGCCAGCAATGCAACCTGTCATTATGTGCCAGTATAAACAGCTGGTAAATACATCGCCATACTAGGTCACATCTACAAGCCCGTAATTACTGATGACTTCAATGTAAATCATGACTCCATTTATGGTGAATTAGAACCTACCTAGGTACATATAGCCTACTAAAAATGCTGTCAATTATATAGGATATCAGTGAATGGCCCAGACTAGGAAAAGGGAAGGCACTGTCAAAAATGCTTGGCTGGTGAATGATTGAACCATCTATCACCATCTATCGCGGGCAGACATCAACCAATCAGATCAACGTACCCTACAGTGTAGCTTCTCGCTGTCATCACACCTAAACCAAGCCCATAACTCCCTCTTAGGACGCTGATTGGCCGGCAGATACATTTTATATCAAGCTTTTCCAGGCTGATGTGAGAGAGAAAACTATGAGCTCGCAAGATCAGGATGGTCTCACAAGGCTAACCGAGACCACCCCTCTCAAGCAAATCTCAAAGCAGTTGTTTGGTGCACACCCGAGTGCGAATAGTGTCCTCATCCGCACACACTAACTGAGCTAAGTTTGGAACAGCCGCTCCATACGAACTATATATGAAAGCACCTTTAACCTATGCATTGTGAACTTAAAGCTCTTTAGGTATGCATGTTATAACAATTACTTTTTTGCATCCATTTCTTGGCACTCTAGTAGCATACACAGCTCACATGACAACACTGGAGCGCTCCTAAAGCAACTCTGAAGTCACGGCTGCTAGATGAGTTGTATGGTCTGAAGAGGAGCACTGCACTTAGTTCCGGAATGCAGTTTTCCAAAATGAAGGTGCAATGACAGTCTGTGTTCCTTGATCATGGGACAAGAGAGAGAGCCCTGCATTTGTCCTATGGCAACCTGCATATCAATCTCTCAAGTAAGATCACAATGGATACAACGATTCAATAATCAACAAGATAAATAATTATATCAACATGTATTGTTATTGTCCCCCACCTGGCAATGTACTGGGTGGACGTACGGGACCAGACACAATTCATTTTTCCTATTGCCAGATACACTTTGTTTGGTACATAAAAACTATGCTTGGTGCCTCATTAAAAGTACTGACTTTTCTACTCAGGAGGCCATCTACTTGCTACATCCACAGAGTTCAGAGCTTGAGGTGTTTAGTAGATCTTTTGGTGGTTATTCTTATACTGTGTTCACACCGGGCGCAATTTTTTCCGGCCACGCAGCGAGTTTACATAGAAAGTCAATACAATTCGCGCGAACTGGGCGGCAGGCGGCATGGGCGGTGCGAAACAGGTAAACTTGGTGGCGCGGTGGCCGGGATTCGCCGCGCGGCGACATTCGCAAAAGTTCAATTTTTTGAACTTTCTGCGGCAGATTCGCGCGGCAACCCATTGATCCCGCGGTGAGATTGGGGCGAACTGGCCGGCGCAAATTTTCTCACCGTGCCCGGTGTGAACGTAGCATAAGTCAGACCCTGTAGAATGCATTGGTCCACTATGGCACGGTAACACTATGCAAACAGCAGGGGGAGGCACACACAAAATGAATAGCAGATTACCATACCATATTATTACCTACCATACCATATTATTACCTCCGCCCCAGCGACAGCACAGAGCCAAAACAACACTTTGAGTGAAACCAGCTCCCTGTGTGTGGGTGCTAGAGACACAGGGTTTGGAATGGGGGGGCAGGTGGAGAGCCCACAAAGCGTCCCACACACAACCACCCATTCATTTGGACTTGTTTCATGGTATGATGCAGAAGATTACTGCTTTGAATTAGCTAGTTATGTTCATAGCTAGCTAGATCACTGGTTCCGGCCCTGTCATAGCTAGCTGTGAACTTCAAAAATAAGTACCAACAGCTTATCTATAAATCTGATTTGAGCTATACATGCTGTGACATGCATCATGGGTGGGGGACGACAGGTTCACTGCCGTTGACATTATATTTATTCATTAAGCTTTTTTGAATTAGGCTATTATGCTGGTATGCCTTTTTATCATGCAGGTGAGATGTAGCCTTGGCTATGTGCATCTAATGAACAGAACAGTGTGAATGGAAAGTGGACTAAGAGAATGAGAGCTGAAAGTTGACAAGAAAGAGACGGGATTTCAAGAGTCAAGATTTGTTTCAAGGGAAGGGGACATTGTGAATGCAAAGAGAGTTCTCTTCTGCTGGCCCACTTTTTGGTTCACTTAAAGGGAACTGTTTATTTGTTTCCATTTAGAGTCCTGACATTTCAGCCCTACCCGTGCGCATGTATGTTCAAGCCCTACTCTACCCACATCTGATTGCTCCTACCAAATATGAGGTCCAACCCGACCTGAAAAATAAATTACTATCAATATTTCATATTGCAATGACTTGCGCCCTAAACCTTTAATACACACAACTGACAGATATATAGTCATATGGACAGACAGATGCACTGTCCATTGAATACCATTGCGGGAGCTCATCCTTCAATTCGAAGATGCATAGGCTATATATTGAGTGGCATTAATATGCAGATATCATTTTGCAAGGCTGTTTTATCTATTTACAGTTTTCCTGACGTGCATTTTTAAGAGTTGTAAGAGTCTGGTGTGATGATGGCCTACACTTTTCTTTGATGTTTTATAAACGCATTTATCAGTTGGATAATATGAAAATATTTCCTTTGGCAATACTTACTGTGCCGTATTAAGGGGATGCATATTTGTTTATTGTCATAATAATTAATATGCATCAGAGCAGTGCAGGAGCAAATTGAGTCAGCCAGGTAACACGTTTTGTAATTTATTAAAATTATACCTTATGGTTATTGCCTAGGCTAGGGTATACCATGTAACATGGTTATTGCCTAGGCTAGGGTATACCCTGTAACATGGTTACCCATGTTATTGATGGAAAAAAGGCCCTACTCTGCCCTAACCCAATGTATATGGTCGGGCCTGTCTGACTCAACTTGGGTCCGAACTGGTTCTTTTAAAGAGAACTTACGTGAAAACACTACATTTCTTTAGGCATAATGCACTGTTTATGGTTTCAACATATAAGTGAAAAAGACTCGCACACTAACAACAGATGAGGCATTCGGATGCCCAAAAAAATAGGGGATTTATTCTACATAAGTGCAAAAAGTGACAAGGTGATTATCATTTTGGTCATCACACCATTGTCAGACCCTGTTTAAAGTCTCACACGCCTTGAGAGAAAAGCCAGTATACAGGTACCCTCTGTCAAGTTTTACGTCTGTGTAATGTAGACTCCAAAGATGGTAATAGAGAACCAGTTCATCTTTGTGTCACATTCCTCCAGCTTGGCCAGGGTGAGCTGTAGCCTATCTCTTCTGCTGTTCTGCAACACAACCATCTCTGACCTGCCTGGAGTGATTTGTGACAGGAGCTCACAAGATAAGCTCAAGGGCTTTGGAACACAGTCCCCTCTCATGGTTAGCCTCATGGTTAGCCTCATACGCTAACCGTTGTTTTCCTCATCGAGGACAGACAAGAGGCGAAGCCAGGATGAAAAAGGACTCCCTCCAATACTACGGCCCTTGTCTATCCATCTCTCCACTCTTCTTTTTTCTTCTACCTCCTCCCTCTCTTCTTCCTACTCCTCCTCCGCTACCGGCCTAGTGCACCGCCTGTCTCTTGTTTGGATAAGTTAGTGCTGAGACGTCAGCTCTGGGGCTGATGTATACCACCTGCCCTGGCCCCCATCTGACCTCGTCCTCCTGCTCCCACTGCAGAAACATTCCAGTGCCTTTCTAGGCCTGTGTTTACACTGCCACAGATTACCCAGCTCCCCCATCTCTCCATCCCCCCCTCTCTCTCTGTCTTGCTCTCTCTGCTTCGACGCAGTGGACAGCAGTGGGCCTCTCTCTCGCTTGCAGACGGGAGGCCAAGGGGGCTATTCCACGGCATAGCTGCCAAGATCCTCCCACTCATAAGAGGGCCTGGACCGATAGGTCAACACAATGAGAGCGAGCACTAACACCATGACCTCATTGCCTCTGCCCTTTACAAATTACTTTTGATTTATATGTTGTGTTGATTTAATTTTAAAGTAATCGAAACAGTTGTCACACTTTAGTATGGTGCCTGGGGGATCTGATTATTGTAGTCCATGAACAAAAGAGGAATGGATCACTGTATCCAATGGGCCAGTTCTGTCAACAACAACAACAGGCGAGCATTGATATGATTCTGGTATTGCTGAAACGTTTATGCCATTTAGAAGACTTCATCTCTGTTCTGAAGACAGACTGGAACACGACCAATGTCTCTTCATGTGTGGTATAGCAGGCAGCAGCTGGTATCAATCGAGACAACAGCTTAACTGATTGCGAGCAATTGAGTCGCCATTACTGACCACACACTGATAACGCATGTCTGCCACTGCCAGAGAAGCACCACCTGCTGTTTCAATAATCACTTCAGCAAAAACTACTCCCGACCTCCAACAACTCTGACCCTTAGCTTGTGGCTAATATTATACCTCTACAAACTCTGGAGGAATGTCACTATGGACACATAGGAGTTAAAGGGGTTTTATGAACTAACTCAAACCTTTCAATTTGTCCAGTGAGAAAGCTTTATAGTGGACATTCAGCCGAGGCAGATAACTCTTTTGAAACACACAAAATCATACACACAGCCTTATCGTTTTCTAATTTTCTTTAATAAGGAACACATTTAAATTGAGTTGGCTACTTTTAAAAAGTGCAATGATTTGTCAACCAGCACAAACACCACAATTATAGAGATCACCAGAAGCCTCAGGACCACAATATGATAAGAGTAGGTACACAGCGCCATCTAGTGGCCAAAGACTCCCAACTACTCAAACGATATGTCGGTAGACAAATGCGCTATTAAAAAATTACCAGGCAGGACTAAAACCTAAAAACTAAAAGCACCATCAAATAATTCAGTGAAAGTCAAAATGAAAATGAATCCCTTTGATATTTAAAAAAGGACCAGGCAGTTGAACACAAGACTCACCATGTCTTCATTATAGTGCTCCATCAAGTGCATCAAGTGGCAGTTTTCCATATTTTAAATTGCAGTGAAATGAAATGGAAATTCAGTCAGTGTCAGGCTACATTTAAAGGACAAGTTCTGAATCTAGCATTATAAGCCATGTTTAAAGGTTATTTATGTTATTTATTTATCAAAGTTCTGTCAAATGGTGCACTCTCGAGATATAGCCCATCGCCGCTACACTCAATGGATCCATAGGTGCATAGACAAAACCCCTCAAAAACACTATAAACTCTGGTTTTCAGGGTTAGGAAACTCACCAAGTGGTCACTGGTGTCGGTCACTGGTGTCCGTTGACATTCTAGTAGCTGCAGCTACAGGTAAGGAATATCAGACATTTATATGCCATCTACATCTATCTGGGCGTCTACGTAAATATGTCTATGGTATTAATGACAAACACATTTTTTAGCGCCAAATGGTTACATGATCTTAACAGTGTAGGTTTCGGACATCAGACTATCTTTGCTTGTTGATGGTTTAACAACATCCTCCTACAATAGGCTACAGAAGATTTAAAGTCGCACTGAAATGAAAAAAGCATTCTGTCCCATTTTGGTTCACATAATTGGTCATAGTGTTCACCTATTCAACGATGTATGCCAAAAAAATTACAAAATTCTACTTTTGTTGTAATCTTATATCAAAGTATATCATTTATTACTTCCTGGAAAACGGTAGATCACGTGCAATGACGACAACAGGTACCTTAGATTTTAGGCTAATAATCTCACGACATCCACCCGTCAATCAACGCTATCCTTCTATCGAATCTGTCTTAAGTTCTTAAAACCCGTCCACTTGTCAATGTTCCAATCAAATTCCTCTAAACATATGTCCCACCCTCATAGTTTGTTTGCGTCGGAAATACGTCAAACTACGGAAGTTAGATGATCTCAAACGTCCGTTTCAGTGCGACTTTAATCTCAAGTTCTTACACAATTGCACTTGTAGTAGCCCTATAACAACTGACAATGTATCTGTTAGTGCTTGCCTTGCCTTAGACCATGAAATCATGCTGGACACCATCTCAACGGTTCCCTTAAAACCCTTTTTATATTGCCCCCAAAACCCACTGTGGAACCCAGCATGTTTCTCTCGGTGGTAGGAATACTACTGTGCTTGCTAGGTAGGCTACAGTAGGACTACTATGCACTGAGAAATATGTCTACAGATTAGCATATTCCTTAGCTTACTTTGTGCTCATTAATACGAATAAAAAATGAATATAATGACAGGCAAACAGCATACTTCATAAAATGTCAGTTTTAATGAACAGCATAGATTTAACAGTAAGGCCAAAATGGAGAAAACATGTAGCCTACCTCCCAGTTATTGTGGTGCTGGGTTAGTCGGTTTACCTTTCAACCTTTTCAGCAATCACAGTTACCAATTTCACTAAATTAATTTCAAAGACATTTAACCCGACGAGATATAATTTCAAAAGGCAACCTATTTTTCAAATTTGTTCATTGCATTTGGTCCGTCAACTTAAGTGCACTGTAAACGTATAGGCAACAGCATCAATATAACAGCAACATACCAACATGCTCCATACTATTCATCACTTGCATAGTAGATACAAATGAAATCCTCCATTCTGCTCAAAAAAGAAATACTGTAATACCCATATAACAATTTACCCCTACAGCATTTGCTTAATCTAACTATTACCCCAATAGTTCAGAATGATTTGTAATAAATGACTAATTAAATGACTATGTTAAAGAAAATTCCTATTCATGTTCCTATTGCACATGTATCCAATTACAATCACTGATGCATTCTGGAGGGAATTATGGAAAAAAGGCACAAAAAAGATCTAGACAGATATAATCAAAAGTGTTTGGATGTATAACCCTAGTTGTCAGTTAAGGCAGTGGTCATGTGATATATGTGTTAGCGAATGAGACGGTGAGACTGTGCGGGCAGGGCAGCGGCAGGGGAAGTGGTGGTGTCATGTGGAAGTGATGTCAAGGTTTGTTGCCCAGTTTGAGGAAGCGCTGAGATTTTTGCTTCACCATTTTGTGCTGCTGCCGCGCCAACTGCGCCTCCTCTATGGCCTTCTGCAGTTTCTGGTGAGGAAAAGGAAAGGCATTATTAAAAAAACATCTGCACTACACACACTCTAAACACTACACACACTCTAAACACTACACACACTCTAAACTGATGTGACACGCAGTGAAACGTGCCAGATTGTCACTGCCGGATTTCATTTTTCAGAATTCATTTCTTTCAGGTATGTCTTGGGTAAACAACGAGACACCAGGGCATGTTATTTGTTCATTTGTTTTTAGTTGATTTGAAACGGTTTGCATAACAATTAGAACAGACTGTATGACTGGTCATTATTTAAATGTCCCCACATTGTCTGTTGCTAGGCAGCAGCACAGACACTGGGATTGGATGATTCATCAGTGAACTAATTTAGGAACAATCATCTCTCTTTTCCATTATGTAGTAGCTGCTACAGCTACCCACTCAAAGCATGTTGATCATAGAGGCAGCATTGTCAGCGATAAACCTTGAGGCCTCTATTACCTTATCCACCTACTTCTAAAAAAAAAAAAACAAATTCCACCCCCACCCACCCAACAGAGCTCTTACCTGGGCTGTGTCTGTGGACTTGAGGTGCACCACCCTCACTGGGTCGTGTCCATCTCTCTTTGGCATCTTCAATATGTTTTGTTCCTGTAGTGATGCAAGGGAAACCGGTCCATCACAAAAGAAAACGCTGCTCAAGTCACCACTATAAATACCTCGCTGGTAACAAAACTCAGGGATTATTAGTCAGGCAAGATGTTGGTCAGTCCTACTGTACTGTACCTTACAGTAGATCCGCAGGTCTCCTCCTTGCACGTTTGGAGGCTTGACAAAGTTCTCAAGCAAGCACTCCCACTCTTTGTTGAAGTGTCCCACAAACTCTATCTCCTTCACACACATCACTCTCCTAGGGTACGTAAAAGGAAAAAAGCCATGGAGAGAGGACTAAATGATGAGCATGACATGGATGAAGAAATACTGTCATTACTGTATACTCAAGATGCAGCCCAACT
Organism: Borostomias antarcticus; assembly: GCF_949987555.1. NCBI lineage: Eukaryota > Metazoa > Chordata > Actinopteri > Stomiiformes > Stomiidae > Borostomias > Borostomias antarcticus. Next base: position 13,939,602 of record NC_140237.1, read on the forward strand.
CAATCACTGTTAAATTAAATCAATATTATAATAACCACTTATTTAAGATTTAAAAAAATAAAAAATAAAGTGTTTGTAAGACAATACAGGTGCTGTGTTGCACTGAGGTTATGAGAGAACCATACTGTACCTGTTGGTCACTATGATGTTAGTTTTCCAGTGTCCAGGGAACTCACAGTGCTCCCTGAACACCTCTCCATCCAACTGCTTTATCTGAGACCTCTGGACAGAAGCACACGGAAGACAGACTTCATGATTTGTGATGAACTGATACAGTATCAAGCTTAATAATTAATCTTAATAAAAATCATGTGGATCTGGGAGTTGATATCTGTACAATCCATTAATTGTATTTTCTCAGTGCAACATGATTTACTATACTTAAAGTGGCAATAATTAATTTCCTACCGCTAGATGGCAGTAAGAGACTTGTTTACAAACCAAAGGCCTAAAACGTATAATGTATGTTTAAGGCACGCGGAGAAAAGTTACAGACCATAATTTGACAACACAGGCAGAAATGCTAGAATAACAAGACTGGTAGGGGTGAGTCATTGAAGTTGGACGCTATTAGAACACTATGGCTCAATGAAATAATCTGATATCAGGTGGTTTTAATTAGTTTTAACAAAATGTGAAAAAAATCTATTATTGCAGTGTTAAACATTTCCACAGCTAATGATACCTACTTCCCAAGCAAACAATTAAATAAACAAGTCGTTCCATCTTATTTTCACATCAATATATTAGCATTTATGTTTATTACATTTTAGAACACAAAAAATAACACTTCACACACTGAACATCAAGGAAATTATATTACTCATATTATAACATACATTCATATACCTTAAGGCAATCAAAGGCTAACTTAAGAAAGATAAAATACAACAAATATATAGTTTATTGAGGCTATGGCATACCTGTATAGTGTGTATATATCAAAGAATGTATGCAAATTTGGTCATGCATCAAACATTGTTTATAAATAACCTTTGCAGAAGTTTACATCAATTCATACACTAACAAATATTGGAGTATATAAACAAATACTGGAGTATATAATTATGTATAAATACAGGATACTTATTATGATTGGTTATGTACAGGTATGAAAGCAGTGATTTTAAAGGTGATCCTACTAACCTTTTACAAAAATATTGCTACCAACTCCTACAAGCTACCACACAATCAACATCTTTTTAGTAAAATAATTATCTTTCAATGTGTGTCATTCAGTGTTCCAGGTTTAATAAACTTTAGTTTATAGAGTTTATAAAGTTTAATAAACTTTAACTTTAAACTTTAGTTTATAAAGTTTAATAAACTTTACTAGTTTAGTAAAATATAAGCAAGTACATATAAACTACTCTAATCAGTTCTCCAGAGAAAATAAAAATAGACAAGTTTGTTTGGCAAAAATCATATAAAATCTGGATTAAACAAACATCTAGATTTAAAAAAGAAGAAGAAAAAGCTTGAGGTATACAGTATTATGGAAATAGATATTTGCTTTGGCATGCAAAACTATTCAGCTGCAAAGAAACCTGAATATCGGCTTTAACGTTAGACTAGTAGTAGTCTGGGCAAACACTGTACAATAAGTACTTTAGTTTTACATTTAATTGTTTTTACCCAAGTGGCCGAATTAACTGAACTGCACTCGAATTACACAATTAGGAGAAAACCCTGTAACAACGTTAACAAGCCCAACTCCTATTCCTCATCATGCTGCATGAAGGAGAGAGACAGGGAGAGGAAAGGACAGAATTAGAAGTTAAGGAAAGACAGAGCCACCAAGTTGGCAATCATAAAAAAGGTTCCTCTAGTCCTGTACTAAAAACACTTTCAATGAAGGATGCATTGAGGATATTTTTGAGGACGTCTAGATCTGTACATAGAAAACCAACCCTTTGAGACCCTTTATATTATAAGTCAAATCACTGCCTATTTCCTTAACCATTTCAAAGTTTGGTAAGCAGATCAGTTCCATGGATAAAGAAAGAGAAAATAATGTTTATTTTCAAAATGGCGACGTTCAGCAGCTGGTGTGTGTTTAGGGCGGGGTCTTACCTGGAACAGGTCATAGCCACGGGACTCCCCCTGGTCGTAAGGTCTGATGACGCCATCTTCTCTGATCAGCCTCACGGGCCTCAGCTTGGTCACCTCCTCAGTCGACTCCGCCACTCTGACAACCAATCACAACGTGCCGTTAACAAACACCTTCTGCTATACATATCAGGGCTTATACACATTCACTATGACAAGCAGCTTTGACAGACACATGACAACAGCATAATAAGCCTTATTGAATAAGGGATATTGATAATTCAGCCAAAAGTCTGATCAAACAAGTCTTGGAATCAAGACTAAAACAAGACCTAAAACATTACAATCCATTGACGCCTATCAGCAGATTAGATGCACTTACTGTAAGACGCACATTTCTAAATTGATAGCGGCTGCCCAAACATAAGAACATACGCCATGGCCATTTCCAATAAGGAGCCAAAGAGTGCAGTCTGTAAACTGGTATCTCACCTTAGATTCTCTCTAGTGTGAAAGCATGGAACAATAATTTCATCAGATTATCCGGAATTAACTTGATTGATTGGGTTTTGTGAAGGATGAGTATTACATGATTGATGGAACTGAAACACTATGTGAGGTTGTGCGCGTTTTGGCATTTCAGAATCATGGGGGTAAGTGGGGGCGTTTTGGGCCAACGGTTGGTTACACAGAAGCAGGGGGGCGAGGTGAGGTGCAGGGGGGGGGTAACAAAGCCAGGGTGGGTCAGAGAAAGTCCTCCATGTTGTAGCAGTCCGACAGAGCTAACTCATGTTGTAGCATTCCGACAGAGCTAACTCATTTTGTAGCAGTCCTGCAGAGCTAGCTCATGTGAGTCAGCCCCACACGGAAGCTAAAAGCAAATGTTACGAACATTTCCCTGAAATGTCATCCCAGTCTACATTTTAGGTATGCATTACACCCAGGTGAGCTATGGACAGACGAGGCCAATAGTCGTGAGACATTTGGTGTGTTTCATTTGTCTACAGTTGATCGGCCAGTTGTGCAGCACGCCAAACTGGGCATGGCGGTGCGGTGGGCACGTGCAGTCAGCCAGGCCCAGAGCAGGGAACAGGTGGGGGAGGAGGGGGGGGCGATCCTGAGCCTCAAACTGCCTCAGGACGTTGAGTTGCTGAAATTAATCTGCGTTACAAGCATAAATTAGGTTAAGCTTACATTGCTGGGCTCTAAAAACGACCATGCTAGACTCTCAAGTTACTGCAAAAGAGGACTCGAGGGAATAGTTTAGTGCTTATCATATTTTTCAGTCTCAAACTGTTTTCTTTTTCAACTCCTCTTGGACCTGTTCCATCTCTCAAGCTAGCCCTGTTGGTTTCACAATGCTGCAGTCAGTGTGTGTGTGTGTGTGTGTGTGTGTGTGTGTGTGTGTGTGTGTGGGGGGAGGGTCAAATGAATTGAGCTTGAATCCTATAATTTCTCTGTGGTTGTCTGCTATGTGCTCATGTTCAGTATGCCAGTACATAATGGATGATGGCGTCTTCCACTTCCGCACGATGCAGGAACTTACCTCTCTATGTGCCTCCTTCCTCCCAGCTAGCACCCCCCACCCTCATTTCACTACCCAGATACAACCCTACGACCCTCTCAACTTGTCAAATACTCACACAACAAAAGGAAAAACAAAACAACATCTCCCAGGAATTAACTTATGAGACAAAAACATGAAAACAAAATGGTAAAAATTAGTCAGCTCACAAGAATCTTAACAGAAGACACAGGATGTGGTTATGACGGCACAGACAGACAACACACCAAATCAAACTCAAGTAAAGTATGAAGGTATATTTGGTGCAAAATAGCTGAGCACCTGTAACAGTAAATTTGTACTTGTAGAAAATAGACACACGTGTAACTGTAAATTTGTACTTGTAGAAAATAGCTACACGTGTAACAGTAAATTCGTAGTTGTAGAAAATAGCCACACGTGTAACAGTAAATTCGTAGTCACAGAGGAAAAGTTGCACACCTGTAGAATATTTTCTCACAAATACAAATACTGCGCAAACAAAAGTCATTAACTACTGGTGGCTGATATATCAGAAAACATTGCTACCTTGGCCGTTAATGTTCAGGACAGGGCTGTTGGAGTAGACTGATCTCTCTCTTTTCTCTGCGAAAAGCGTCTCCCGCCCACCACCTCTACGCTTTCAACAACGATCTTACAAGTGTACAAGTTAGTTTTTCACCATATGTATCACAAGGTTAGGAGCAAAAGTCACAGCCGCGTGGAACTTGCGATTTGTGACTCGTAGCGGCAGATTCAAGCGGTTGTAGTTAATGACTTGTGTTTGAGCAGTATTTGTATTTGTGAGAAAATATTCTACAGGTGTGCAGCTATTTTTCACCAAATATACCTTCATAGTAAAGCATTATGTTAAACACTCACATGTTAAATTAAACCACTACAAAATCACTACAAAGCAAATCATACAAAAACACTGTTACACTCTACAGACTAAAAAACAAATCATTCAAACTAAATAACACACATTATTGAAGCTATCCTTATTTGCTGAACACAACTATGTAGACAATGCAATAAAATGGTAGAAAGTAGAAAATTAAAACAACAACAAAAACACAAAAAAACGTTTTAAGAGGGGCATAAATGTGATGTTCTTACCTCTGGATGCCCTGGAAGGTGCTGCTAGCCATGTCCACGATGCCCCCTGTAGGCCTGGCCACCACCCCCACCAGACCCTTCCCAATGCCCTTGAAGAAGCCTGCTGCCCCCTCCTTCTTCGCCCCTGAAACCAGACAGGTTGGATTCACTTTACAACACTTTACTTAACTTTACTACAATACAGCCATAGTTGAAAGCCTAGAGTTGGTGGTTTGATTTTGAGCTAACTAGCCAACTAGCCAATGGGGGAAAGGTGGTCCCGGCCTCTCTAGTACGTTAGTATCTTAATATTTGATACTTAAGATCATGTGATCCTCACTGAACGATTGGAGAAGTGGGTTGGCCTCTCCGGTCCAGTCCTAAATTTGTTTAGGATCTATCTAACCGGTTGGGAATTTTTTTGTTGCCCTTGGTGACCACAGCTCAAGGATCCATCCTAGGGCCCTTACTTTTCAGCCTATACATGTTACTCTTTGACAGTGTCATTAGGAGGCTTAACAGTATAGTCTGCAAAGTTTTAATGGGCAAATGAACAAGTTTTCGGCCTTGATGGTGATGATGACTTAAGGCCAAAATGTGTCCGTTTGCCCATTAAGGGGAGACACTACAGTCAAAATGGTGTTTTTTCTTCTGAACTTCAATTTTCAGATTTTTCAATATTCTTCTACTATTACATGTATACTATCACTACATTAACAGAGAAATGGCGAGACTTGATTAAAAACTGCTATTTTTCTAATTGTTGTACCTGTGAAATAAGCATATGAATGCATAACGCTTATCTTTACCGGCCATTTTCTTAAAATTACGTTTTTTCAGTACCTGACGTCACTTGGTACCTGCTATCTCAACTTCCAGGGTTGGAACCAACCCAGCTATTAATATTTAAGGTTTTAGTATATTGTCAAAACAAAAGTAAAACATTAAGCCTGACTTTATCAATTGTTTAGATAGTAGGTACCGAAATATATGCACATTTACACATATTTAATGAGTTATTGCCTAATTTGTATACCTAAACTTTTTTTGAGAGAGAAAGTGTTATACAAAAAATCCTATTCAACTGTAGTGTCTCCCCTTAAAACTTTAAAGACTATACTACTGTCCATCTCGTGAGTGGCAGTTCTCTTCTTTATTCACTGGTCTACATGGATACATTAGTTAACTGATAATGGCCTACGATGTAGCTACTGTAACACCTGTAACTATGTATCTACTCTACTGATAGTCATGTCTCTCCTATGAATTATTCAAACCATGTTTATTGCTCTGTAAATGTTCCTAGCCAATAGATTTAAACATCTTCCAGGAGCTTGCTCGATCATCTCACGGAGAGAGGTAAGAAACCAGGTAAGAATCTTTACAGCTCACCTATTTCGGCCTCAGCGTTTTTACCTTCTGGATAAAAACATCTTCTAAATTGTGGTGAACTGGTCAAAAAACTCAAGAAAGCTACAAAAAATGTAAAGAGGACAAAAACGTACCTTCCACAGGTTTGGTGATGATGCCCGTTACCCCGCCAACGACACCCTGAGGGCGGAGAAAACGACTGTCAGGGCGCCATGGAAACATCATTTCAAGATTAAAACTTGCCAAAATAGACTAACTGCATTCTTAACAAGGGTGCTAGGGGAGGACAGTGCATCCTAGTAGCTCATTCAGTTCAACGTGTTGTGTTTTGAACTGAAAAAAGAGAACCGCAATGGGTTGTGGTACTAAATGGAAAGTTAACATCAGAAGTTATGTACTGTGAGTATACATAATGTCACAGGTCTAATATTCTCAACAGTAGGTCCCTGACTGACTGTCTTGTTACAGTAGGTGGTCACGTTGAGGTGGCTTTAGTAAAAGGGGCTAGTTCGATGTTCAGAACAGGTCTGGCCTTAACCCCTGATTAACTACTGAGGGAAATACAGAGCACAGTAGAGAGCAGATCCCCCATCCTGATATCAAGGAACTAAAAATATTGAAATGATAAAGCTAACAGGAGGTGCACATCAAACTTGAGATGGTTGAATCCCATGGTTGAAATATATTCTGCTAAAACTTGCTTTCGTCACCTCAGACCTCCATTTGTCAACCCTGTATGGTCTGACCCAGAACAATTATTAATATCCTCATATCTCCATGTTATGTTAGTTGTAAAGAGAAGTCTGCTTGAACAGCTAGTACCATAACCATAATTCCATTACCATAATCATGGCATGGTTCTATGTTAGCAGTACCTTGAGGAAGCCCTTCCCTCCCTTGGCCAGACTCTCTCCAAAGTCCTTGGGCGGCCGGTTCATCTCCTCTCTGCGTTTCTGCTGGTACTCCTTATCCATGGTGATGGCTGCCAGACCTTTCCCCACTGAGCCTGTGATTCTGGACACCATGCCGGCGGCTCCACCTGGTGGACAGAAGAGGAAAGACAATCAGACGGGCAGCACTGTTTAACACAGTTACCCACATGGGACCCAGATAGCAAGCGGATGTGTAATGATTCTGGGCCATATATGGGCCGGAACTAAGCCACAAGGGCCAGATCTGGCCTGTATATGGCCCAGATCCGCTTGCTATCTGTGGATTTAATATTGTAGACGTTAGCAAGCATACATATACATATGCAGTCAAACACATAAACACCCACAATCCTTTGCACACACCGTACACACACATACTGTACAGCCTTACCGACGGTGTGGCCGAGTAGACTGCGCACTCCGATCACGAAGCCTTCTGCGAACTCCTCGGGCCCCTGGACAGCTCCCTGTGAGAGTAGTGGAAAGGCACAGCTAGATAAGCAGAGGACAAGAGCCATCAAAGACCACCATGGTGGCTGTAGCTCAGTTGGTAGAGCGGGTCGTTCAATGGTAAAATGGTAAATGGACTGCACTTATATAGTGCAATGATCGAAGGGTCAGTGGTTCGAATCCCAGCTCCGACTGTCCACTTGTCGAAGTGTCCTTGAGCAAGACACCTAACCCCAAATTGCTCCCAATGAGCAGGTTAATGCCTTGCATGGCAGCTACCGATATTGGTGTGTGAATGGGTGAATGAGAGGCCATTGTGAAGAGCTTTGAGTGCCGCTAAGGTGAAAAAGCGCTATATAAGTGCAGTCCATTTACCATTTACCAATGCATATCGAAACATCTAGGACAGCAATAAGATCATTTGGAATGTGTGTGTAGGTGTGTGCACCTCAGGTTGTGTGTGTGCAAGTGTGTGCGTGTGCGTCACCTGAAAAGGCTCGTAGAAGAAGGCCTCCACTCCTTCCGAGAGCCCTCTGATCAGACCGAACGGATTCCCCAGGACATCCAGGCCCAACACCAGCACATACATCTGCTTGAGGAACTACAGGACAGGGAGGTCAGAAGAGTATAGTGATCTTTAAGGTGGAATATACCAGAATGTCAACGTACTCCTTGTGTTAACATGGGTCAGAGGAACTGGTGAACCGGGGGGGCGTGCCATCTAACCTGCTCGCTGTAATGACGAATTACAGCCCACATCAGCTTCTCTCTCTTGTAGAACTGGTATCTCACCTCGAAGAACGCCAGTCTGTCAGAGACGGAGAAGGGAGCGAGGGAGACAAGACGAGCGTGAACCAGTTAACCCGAGTCTTACACAAACGATGACACTTCGATTTCTGACCACAAGCATGTGGTCGAACGGCGCCGGCATCTCACTTGAAGATGAGGTCGTCCACGTCGGTGAGCGTGGCCCCGATGCTCTTCAGGAGCAGGTTGACCGACTGGATGGCCACCATCTCCTGCTGTCCAGACTCATCCCCACTGGACCCCAGAGACAGACTCAGGTGCAGCTGGAGAAGAGAGAGACAGAACACCATTAGATCTTTGACCAACGGTCCCAATTATTACATGTTAAATGGTAAAGTGAGAGCACATCAATACACTACTGGATGAAATGATTATTGATTAGTACCTGATCATTGTGCTGCAGTCAGGCACACCTGATTAATCACTTCATCCAATAGTGTAGGACAGGAAATAGAGAAGCATGTCTAATTTCAGGAAGTACTGGAGTTGTGCATATAGCCTATTGCATTCGACTGCAGCTGTGAACTTGAAATTGAGAGCAAAGTACCACGCATATCCGGGCATAACCTGGACAGCTCTCGTCTGCAAATCGAGTGCACGCAATGATAACCCGATTGTGGTCAAATGCAATTAGCATATGAATGAAATAGGTCAATCTCAATGTACTTGATAATTTCAATCAAATTCCAAAAGATGGCGAGATGGCCATAAAACACACATACAATCACACAAATTATATTTTTTTCTTTTTTCCAGGGCACCATCAAATTAGCTGTGTCACCAGTTCATGTGAGACATTTACATTTCCAACGCAGACAACAGTAGGAAATTGAGGAGGACTCTGTGTCTGTAGTGCTCTCTATCTGCGCTCGGTGTCCTGGTGTGAGGAGGAGGATCTCACTTTGATGGGGGAGATGTGGAAGTGCTCAAAGAAGCTGAGTCCAGACGCGTCCGTCATGGACGCCTCCATCAGCTGCGCCTGCAGCATCTCCAGGTCTTTCTCTATCAGCTTGGTCTATGAGAGGAAACAGTGCGTTTCATATGAATATGGATTAGGGATGTTAACAGTTAATCGACTATCGATTAATTGCCGATAAGAATTTAGTTGAGTTGGTTAGTTGGTTACTCGATTAATTGCTTGTTAATCGAAAGGATGTTATTTCTTTGACATTATCAACGGGAGTTGTGTGAAATGTAATGATTTAGGGTCTGACTGCACATGAGGGCGCCATGCCATGTAGTGAAGGGTAATTGGAATGCTGGGAAATTTCAACGACACAGCGGAAGAAAACAAAAATGAAGAAAGAGAAGAGATAGAAAGCGATAGAAGAGAGATAGAAGAGAGAGAAAGAGAGAGAGAGAGAGAAGAGAGAAAGAAAGAGAAAGAGAGAGAGGAGACAGAGATAGAAGAGATAGAGAAGAAAGAGAGAGATAGAAGAGAAAGAGAGAGAGAAATGAGATAGAGATAGAAAGAGAGCAAGAGAGAGAGAGAAGAGATAGAGAGAGATAGAAGAGAGAGAGAGAGGTTTTGTTACCTTCAGTTTATCAGCCTGTGGATCGGTGGCTGGGGTAAACAGAGCCAACATGGCTCCCAGGAAGCCCTGGTCAATCTTCACAGCCATCTCCTGAACCAGGGCCATGAAGTACCTACAGCACACAGGGCCACACCATGGTGACATCAAATACTGTCTGACTTATCAGAATGGGACTATTCACATGGACAGTGGGCTGCAAAATGAGTGGCACCTCTGACTGGCTAAGCTTAAAAGTGCATAAAAATATAAAGAATATAATTATAGAGAAACTGAATATACCAACATGTGTGAAATACTGTACTTTATTAATAGTTCAATGGAATCAACCAAAATCAAAATTATTTAATGCCAAATTAATTTAAACAAAATCAAGGTTTCATAATTATTGGCACCCCTCATTTAGTACTTAGTGCAACCCCCTCTGATAAGGATAACAGCATGGAGTCTTTTCCTGTAATATTTGACAAGGTTAATGAGACATTTGGAGAGACTTTGGACCATTTCAAGATCCTTCATATTCGTGGGTTTGAGCTTCAACTGCCCATTTCAACTCAGCCCACAGGTTTTCTATTGGATTGAGGTCTGGAGACTTGAGATGGTCGTTGCAGAACATTGATTTTGTTGTCAGGGAGCCGTTTCTGTGTGGATCTTGAGGATTGCTCTGGGTCATTGTCTTGTTGGAAAGTCCCAGCCTTCTGGCAAAGGCAACCAGATTGTCAGCCAAAGTTGTCTGATACTTTGAGGAATTCAGTATCCCATCAATCTTAACCAGTGCCCCTGGACCTCTGGAATTAAAACAGACCCAAAACATCACTGACCCCCCACCATAGTTCACTGTGGGTATGAGGTGCCTCTCCTTGTATGCATCTCTGATTCAACGCCAAACATGCCAATGCTGTATCTGACCCAAATGTTCAATTTCTGACTAAAGCACCTTCTTCCCGTCACCAGGATGTGCTTGCTTCTGTGTCTTTTTGTCAGAAAAGGCTTTCTAAAGGCACCCCTTCCCAAGAGACTGTGGTCATGGAGGTTAAGCTGATGGTACTTCCTGAAACCTGGTGACCCTGAGACGCCACCCAGGCCTGACATTCTTTCACTGTGATTCCAATTATTTTTGCTTCACCATCCTCCTCAGTATCCTGGGGAACAATATGCAGTTGCGTCCTCTACCCATGAGGTTTTCAACAGTTCCATGTCTTTAGACTTTTTAAATAGTTGCCCTTACAGTGCTCAGTGGTATATTAAATCATTTGTGGATGTTCTTGAAGCCATGACCAGATCTATGAAGGTCTACGACCATCTGTCTCTTTTGAACTGCCAGTTCTTTTGTTTTCTTCATGGTGTTGGATGACAAAGGGATATTGCATGCGTGTTTCCTCATTTTTATACCATTGTGAAACATTAAGTGATGTAATGGCTCAATATAGTTCGTTAAGACTTAGATGAGCTTAAGTACAGTGAGAGGAATTTAATATCTGGATTAATTTTTGTAGATGCTATTTACAATAATCTTTAAGGTTGCCATTAATTGTGAAACCTTGATTTGGAAGGAATTAGGAATTCAATTTTTTATTAAATCAATAAATGGTTTTGATTGGTTCCATTGGAACATTAATATACATAAGTACAGTATTTATCACATGCCGGTATTTGGAGTTTCTCTATAATAATGTTGTTTAGAAATTTTTAAAATGTTGTTTGTGCACTGCCTGCCAGGGGTGGCAGTAATTTTGGAGCCCACTGTAAAAAAAAATAAAAAATAAAAATAAATAAAGGGAGAAAGGGTAGAAAACTCACTTGAACTGCATCACTTGACTGTGCTCATTAAACCTGGTGATGATACTAACGTCGATGAAAGGCTTGGGTTCTGTTAGAAAATTAGGCAAAGGAGTTAATTCAAACATGACATGTCATACACGCAGACTACTTCATGGCCCGTACAGACTAGTAGTAGAAGTAAACACAAAGAGGTTTGCCAGGGAGTCAGAATTCGGTGCAAGCTGTGGTGCTCAGAGTCAAAGAATAATAATAAAATAAAGACAAAACGATTGTGGACCCGTTCCTGTGTGTCATGAAGAGGACAGTATGGGCTGTCTATCCTTCAAGGAGAACTTGAGTTAATGGATGTTAACATGTAAAGAACACTGTCATCCTATTGGTCACCGTCAAGGTACTTCATGATGGTCGCAGGAGATGTCAGACTAGGCAGGAAAACACACAAAAACTCTGACATGCTAGACTTTTCGTCGGGGTGTCGTAGGGGTGTGCATCGGGGTGTCATAGGGAGTCCCAGACGGCAAATCGCTGGTCTTCGATCATGTCACACTACAAGGCTTTTCGCCGTTCCCGACATTCATAATCGGGCCGGACGCTGGACATTTAGTCGGCGACAAAGAATCAACCCAAAATTGGTGTGAATTGGTGTAGTCTGTACAGACCATAAGGTACAGTACGGCTGGGAGGCCTTGGTTTACCTGAGTCCAGTGCAATGGTCTTTGGTGGGGGTACTGGGTGGAATACGATGGGGAATATTGCACCAGGTAACTGGTTATCCACCTGTAACAGACACAGAACAACAGAAATGTTTCAAATCAGACTCATTACTGTATGGGTTACATCTACCCCCATCTGTGTGTGTGTGTGTGTGTGAGTGTTAGGGATGGGTATCGTTAGGATTTGATCGATATCGGTATCGATACCGATACTGCTTATCGATACCGATACTTAACGATACTCTTATCGATATTACTTTACCACTTTGGGACTCATACACTGCGACTGGCTGAGATTTACATAAGCTAGTAACTTTATACTGGTTAGCAATAGTTAGCTAACAAATTACCCTAACTTTAGCCTATATGGCAAATTCTGGCTGGCTACGATTCATACCTAGGCTGTTAACTCATCCGGGAGAATATTAAATGAAGGTAGATACCCATCTCTATTGTGTGTGTGTGTGTGGCCTATGTGTGTATCTGTGCGATAATGATCCATAAGCTATTCAACTTGTCATACTCAAGCTATATGAAATGTGTGTGCATTCACTGATTGTATATTTTATATTTATAATTAACAGTAACATTGCTTGTGGTCAACATGCGCATTAACGAGTACATCCTGGTACCTGGAGCCAGTGCAGCTGGGCTCGGAGGCTCCTCTGGTGGGGAGACTGTTTGAACTCCACCTGGATCCCTGACAGGAAGTTCCTCCTGATCTTGCATGAAAAGGGCAGGCGCATCAGCATGGGCAGCTTCCCAAAGTTCACCTACAGTAGATCAAAAGGCAAGTTTCAAGTTATTACTTGGTCCAAAGTTATTACTTGGTGTAAGTTTTGAATAAAGGCATGTCAGAAATACAAAGTCACCATAGGTTTCTTATTTTCCTCATCTAAAACATATCTAATCTAGGCAAGGCAAGGCCAGTTTATTTGTATAGCATATTTCAGCAACAAGGCAATTCAAATCGCTTTCATGAGGCATTAAAAGCATCAAGACAAAGTGCAACACATTAAAGGTCATAAAACGAAATGCAAAAAAGGACATTTAAAACAAAATGCAGGAAAAATAAAATACAGGAATAAAAGTAACAGTGCAGTGTATTAATAAATAATTATGCCATAATCTAACAAACAATATGGCCTCACCTCGATATTGGTCTCCAGTTTGACCCAGCCCAGCTCACTGGGCCTAGCGAGGTGCTTCTGGTAGGCCTTCTCCAGGAGGTTGATGTTCTTCTGGTGGAACGCCTTCCAGCGGTTCTTGGGCATCATCTCCCACACCACCCCAGAGCTGAAACGAACACCATCAACACACCGTCTTCAAACCCGCCTCTTCACAAAAGCTTTCTTTTGACAGTTCTCTCATGTCATTTTTATCTTTTATGTGCCAGGTAATGTTTGCATCATGTTTTTATTATTGTATCATCTATTATGGTACTGATGTGCTGGATGTGACTTGGTTGTGGATTTATTGGATGTGTAATGGATGTGGAGTCTGGATGAATGTACTACATTGTTGTTTTTAACTTTGTTTTATAGCACTTTGAGATTTCTCGGAATGTAAAGTGCACTATAAATACAATGTATTATTATTATTATTATTACCATCTTGACCCGAGTCGCAGCTTATCCTAATGCCTGCAGTATACATGTGTGTATGTGTGCGCGCGTGTACGTTGTGTATGTGCAGCGAGTGTGTGAGGACGTGAGCGAGCGCGTTACCTGGTGATGCCCACGTAGGCGATCTCCTGGCGGTTGTCGTTATTAACGAAGGACAGGCCGAGGTTCTGCAGTGACACGTTGACCTCCTGCTGGAACTGCTCCAGCTCCTCGGCCTGCCGCGCCTTGGTCACAACCGCCACGTCCTCCGTGAACAGCAGCACGCGCTGGCGTCCGTCCAGGAACGACACCCAGTGGACCTGGGACAGGCCGTCGTACGCAAACTGGCCACACTCGTCCTGAGGACGACCGCCATACAAATGAAAAATACTGTAGTAATAATAATAATTATAATAATTATAATAATAATAATAATAAATGTTATTCATATTGCACTATACATTCCGAGAAATCTCAAAGTGTTATAAAAACAACAATGTAGCACATTCATCCAGGCTCCACATCCATTACACATCAAATACATCCACAACCAAGTCACTGTACACACAACACTCCTACAGTACTAAGTTATAGACAGTATCCCATCATAATTCATAAAATCTGTCTTTCCTCATGGAAATATCCTCACCAAATAAATCTAACCTATGCATCGCACCCAGCGCCAAAACCTCACGTCCTCACCAGAGAGTAAGCTATGGCCGCAACCAACTAGTTTGTTTATTTGCGTGGCCTACCTTGACCAGATCCAGCTCTCCAGAGTGCTCTTTGCAGTTCCAGGTGAGTTTGCGGAGCCCTGCTGGATTGTCCCAGGAGAACCTCTGGGCCTCTCCTGGCTTCAGCTCTCTGCTGCCTGATGAACCACTAAAAACACACACAAACAACACAGATACAGACTACAGTATATGACTGCTTCCCTCTGGAATATGTAGGGGCGGGACCTATGCCCACCCTCCCATTGCTCTCTGTAAAGCACATTGTGCTGCTTCTGTGTATGAAATGCGCTATACAAATAAAGTTTGATTTGATTTGACTCAATTCAAGATTCAAGATCAGTTTATTGCCCTGTATATGGTTTACACATCTTTCCACACTAACCACAAAGTGCTACAGTACTTTCTCATGGAATAGGTTATGGATCCTTGGGCACTTCTTTGTATAGTGATAGTGGTTGTATTCGTGTTCCTCCTTATGGGAGGTATTATAGAATCTCATAACGAATTGAATAATTCCAGGGAGAAGTTGATATATAGTATGTGTGCGTATAAGCCCAGACACTTGGTCTGAAAGTATGTCATACAGAGTACAGTGACATACCGACTGCTCTGAGCATCGGGGGTAGCTGCTGTGTGCTCACCTCTGCTTGTAGCTGACGGTGACCCAGGGGGTGTGGTTGACTATGAGAGCAGGGGCGGCTCCGTCGTAGTAGTCGGTGAAGCTGATCACAGTG
Organism: Borostomias antarcticus; assembly: GCF_949987555.1. Lineage (NCBI taxonomy): Eukaryota > Metazoa > Chordata > Actinopteri > Stomiiformes > Stomiidae > Borostomias > Borostomias antarcticus. The sequence continues at coordinate 13,954,951 of NC_140237.1, forward strand.
GAGTGGTCAGAGATGTTCACGTCCACTATGACTCCTCCATACTGGTGTGGGGTTACAATGTAGGAGAGGAATAAACAGTTTAGATATAACGAACTCTGGCCGCACTCTTCCTATGTGAACTCATTGCTAACAACAACAATTTGACCATCTGATCCCTCCAGAAACTCAGTTGTGATCTGTACCCTGGAGAAGGCATATTCTACTATATACTACTACTATACTACTTCTACTATATACTGTACTACTACTGTATTCTACAGGATTGAGTACCAGGCCTAAGGCAGTCTTCATCATATCCATTTATTGGCTGGAGGGTGAGGAGAACCACTATTTGAGTTAGTCAACAAAGAACATACTATTCCAGTTCCTCGTGTGAGAAAGGTGACCTACTCACCATGTCCATGCCCAGTAGGGTGCCGTTGTCCTGCTTGTTGAAGAAGAAGGACTTGGAGGAGGAGTCAGAGCCCACCACTCTGACACACAGCTTCCCTGTGGGGGTCTCTGGCCACAGCGGAAGACACTAGAACACGCAGGGGTTAAAGGTCAAACAGGACACACACACACACACACACACACACACACACACACACACACAAACCCTATTCACCTCAGAGGATGAGATGTAGTGCCATTTCCCATTGGTGGAGCCCTGCTCGTGCTGCACCTCCCCCACCTCCAGCTCGTAGGAGGACTTGTTGACCAGCGTGTAGAACGGACTCATGGTTACGATCCGGGTCAGGTTGAAGCTGCTCATCTGGATACTGACTCCAACCTACAGTACAACATATGGACAAAACAAAGAGATTCACTCTACTATTCACTGACGGTTGCAATGTACTGTACTTGTAATATCAAATCACTGTGTTTGATACAGTAGATCACAGAGCACATTAGGGATGCATGATATATAGGCAATCATATCGGTATCGACCGATGTTAGTCATTTTTTAATACAGTATATCGGTATCGGTCCAATTTGCAAAACAGGGCCGATGTGAGCAGCAGATAATTATTTCTGTCTTGCTGCTGTTGTGTGTGTTTTTGAGAGGAAACAATGTGGTAAATCTATGATTTATCAGCTTTTCAGAATGTTTTGGAAATAGAGACAGTGTTTCCATGTGTTTTTCAGTATGTATAACATTTGATTATCATAGAAACTTGTTTTTATACTGAACATATTGACATCGGAGAATATCGGTTATCGGCCATGACGGCAATGTTAATTTCTGTTATCGGTATCGGCCAAAATATTTATGTTGGTGCATCCCTAGACCACATTATCGCATTGTCTCACCAGGAAGTCCATGGTGTTGCCCGGGCACCTCACACAGCCGTAGCTCCCGACTGTGTCCAATGAGAAGCCGTCAGACCAGGAACTGGTGGACACAGAAAGCTGGAGCTGCGAAATGGCCCACAACACCCATTGTTAGTCCATAACAGTTTCCATTTCCCTTAGTTTCATCAAACCTCCATTGTGTGGCTGAACACCCTTCACCACTATCATCTGCTGATGGTCCTCGCCAGCTACCTTGTTCTTGCTGAAGATGTTCTTCTTCTTGAAGGAGAAGAGCACGACGTCGCGGAAGTCGGACGGGTGTTTGACCGCCACCTCCTCGGCGCGGTACTGCAGGACCCGTGACGTCTTGTTGATGACCCAGTAAGGGCTGAAGACGGACAGGAAGAGCTGGCCGGGCACGCGCGACACGTGCACGCTCACGTCCACCGTCAGCCTGGGGTCGGCGTCGCAGGTGAAGCAGACGGGGAAGAACTCCGCCATGTCCTGGCTGACGCACACGCGGCCGCTCCAGTTGCGGCCCTGGTACTTGACCAGAGCCAGCTCCATGATCTCTCCACCCACGCGGGCGTTGAGCACGTCGGCCGTGCAGCCCTCCTGCAGCTCGTGGAACTCCGCGGAGCCCTGGAGGAAGGAGGTCAGGGACTTAGTGACCCTCTGGGACTGAGGTGATGAAAGATATGCCTCTTTTTTGACACACACATTTTGACAAACTTTAAGGGCAATGGGCAATATGCATAACTCCAGTACTTCCTGAAATTAGACATGCTTCTCTATTTCCTGTCCTACACTATTGGATGAAGTGATTAATCAGGTGTGCCTGTCTGCAGCACAATGATCAGGCACACCTGAATAATCATTTCATCCAGTAGTGTAGGACAGGAAATAGAGAAGCATTTCTAATTTCAGGAAGTACTGGAGTTGTGCATACAGTATAGCCCATTACAAGACATCACTGACCTATCCCCAAATAAGATCTTACAAGAGTTGTTGTATAGTCTGTGGACAGCAACTTGCAAACTGACCAATGAACCACCTCTGTGGCCTTGTGGTTAGAGTGTCCGCCCTGAGACTGGGAGGTCGTGAGTTCGATCCCCGGCCGAGTCAGACCAAAGACTATAAAAATGGTACCCATTGCCTCCCTGCTTGGCACTCAGCAACATTGGGGGGCTACATCACCAAATGATTCCGGAGCGCGGCACCGCTGCTGCTCACCGCTCCCCCAGGGGATGGGTCGAATGCGGAGAACAAATTTCACACACTCAGGTGCGTGACAATCATTGGGACTTTGAAATAATATAATATGTCGTTGCTCTCCGACTGGTGCGTAGTCCTGAAAATTGCAATCAGAATAAAGATAGATGGGGACCGCACTCAAAGAAATGTCTTGTGTATTTTTATTGGCACAAAACATTTTCGGCCATCCGGCCTTAAACAACAAACAAACTTGTTTACTTATGCACACTAAAGAAGGCCAGGTGGCTGAAAACATTTTTTGCCAATAAAAATACACAAGACATTTCTTTGAGTGCGGTCCCCATCTATCTGTATTCGGATAATCATTGGGACTTTAAAGGATAAGTCAGTGTCCAGCCCTTGTGTAGCGTACCTCCAGTAGGTAGCGGATGGTGTAGGGCAGCAGGTTGCGCAGGGTGGCGGAGGGGTGCAGGTGGATGATGTAGGCGGGGTCCCAGTCGTCCTCCCCCTGGCTGGAGATGTGGCGCAGGTCGTCGGGCACGGCCAGCGCGGTGATCATGAGGGGGAGGAACCTGCCATCGGTGGCCGGACACTGGAGCTCGGAGCGCACCTCGGCGCTGCGGTGAACCTGCTCCTTCCACGACACGCAGGTGGACGAGGGCTCGTACAGACCCTCCAGACGGCCCGACGGACGCAGGAACAGCTGGCTCCTGGGAGGGGCGAGGGGGTCAGAGAGGGGCCAGGGGGTTTAGAGAGATGACGTCATCACTAGAGATAACAAACCACAACAGAAGTACATCGAAGACTTTAATAACTGTGAAACAAAAAGCGTGCCGTCATTGTGCTTAGATAAGGGATTTATAAGGCCTGAATGATTTGAGTGCACTCAGTCCGTTGTAATGCAATGGAATTATCCATAGTTAATGCATGAAATTATCCATGGTTAGTGGTGTATAGTGTTGTATGAGATCAAGGAACTAGAAATAGCTGCTTACTTTTAATGTTGTTGTGTTTTTTTTTATAAAAATGTAATTGGCCCCAGCTCTAGTTCAACAAGCTGACCTACCGTCTATTCATAAAAAGTGTATTATCAAACAGCATAACGCTAGCCCTGAATAACTGAATGATTAATGACTGAATTTCCTCATCTTACCTTCCAATAAAATTATAGCATCCTTTGTCAATAACATGCATATGAAGACCTTTAAATAGACAGGTCATGTGCACAGTACTGTAGATAGAATCTTTCATTCAAATGGAAAGTAGTTCACATAATTAGGACTACTAAATTAGTTTTACCTACAATAGTACAGTGATCGCTAGCACCATACATGCTCATTGGAGATGAATTGGATGAGATGAATTATATACTCATTTCATATTTCCTACCTTCCTAGCAGGAGCAATGTTATGGAAATGTATCATGTGAGCAGACACAGAAATCTCTTCTCAACTCATGTCAGTATTATTGAGAAGCTGTCCACCATGGTGGCTACCTGTAGGACTCCAGGACCACATGGGCTTCCTTCTCAGGCTCCACCACTCCGATTTCCACCAAGGCTCTGTCGGTCAGGCAGTACTTCAGAATGGTGAAGGGCACAGAGAAATGGTTTCTGATCTGGAGTGAAGAAAGTGACAAAAATTAGAGTCAAAAAAAGGTTTACTCAACTCAATAAAATGATTACTTAATAACGAGAGGAGACACAAAGAGACGACACAATAAAACACACAAAAAGAACAATAAAACTAAACACAAAAAGAGACGACCGATGACAATTGACCTTTTATGTGTTTCTTGCACTTTGTTTTGATGCTTTTAATGCCTCATGTAAAGCACTTTGAATTGTCTTGTTGCTGAAATGTGCTATACAAATAAACTTGCCTTGCTCCCCCCCCCCCCCCGAGGATTAATAACCTTCTCCTGCTAATGGTTATCCATAAAGGTGAGCTGATTGTCTGGGTGTCGGAGGGGTGGTCAGTGGGAGTCTGACCTGCAGCGGCGAGCGCACGGTGATGACCTTGTTGCCCTCGGAGGCGTCTATCTGCAGCAGGACGGACACGGCCTCCTGGAGCATCGGCCCGCGCACGTTATAGAGCCGGCGCCCCGGCTTGTCCACCGCGATGTTGGAGATCACGCTGTACCCAGAGGGCACTGGGGGGATGACATCATCACAGGACATCAGTACATGACAAGGGAGAACGCGCTGGAGACCAATCATTACCTTAGGATTAAGAGTCATATATATCAGAGGGAAGTCACACATCTGTGTAAATCCTGTCATCTATTCATCAATCGCAGCACGTATCAATGGAATAACATTAACAATCCTCTCCAGGGTGCCTCTCCGCTCAGTTCATTTACATTTACAGACAGCATATACAGATGGAACCAAGAAATGACGCAGTAACATGCACTGTACAGTGCGTACATGCGAACAGTGAACAGGCTGTTCTTAAAGTTGCACTGAACTGAAAAAAGCATTCTGTCCCATTTTGGTTCACATAATTGGTCATAGTGTTCACTGATGTATGCCAAAAAAATTACAAAATTCTACTTTTGTTGTAATCTTATATCAAAGTATATAATTTCTTACTTCCTGGAAACGGTAGGTCATGTGCAATGACGACAACAGGTACCTTAGATTTAAGGCCAATAATCTCACGACATCCACCCGTCAATCAACGCTATCCTTCTATCGAATCGGTCTAAAGTTCTTAAAACCCGTCCACTTGTCAATGTAACAATCAAATTCCTCTAAACATATGTCCCACCCTCATAGCTTGTTTGCGTCGGAAATATGTCAAACTACGGAAGTTAGATGATCTCAAACGTCCGTTTCAGTGCGACTTTAAGCTTACACAAACAATGGTCCATGTGACGAAGTGGCTCACTGAGTCATGCTTACATCTCAAAGTAAAAAAAAACTACAGTTTGCATGTTTTTCCTCAAAGAGGGTCTCCGCTAACTCTAGCACCTACTAACTACTGACCGATGCTGAGGTTGAAGAGGCAGCTCTCTTGGCGTTGCAGGGCAGACAGTTTGCCCCGGGTCGAGGGTTCCAGCCTGGAGTGCTCCAGGTCAACGCTCTGGTCCACGCCCACCTCGTGCAGCTTGCCCATGTTGGAAGAGTCCACCAGCCGCAGGTTGGCGCTGTGCTGCACGATGAAGGGGATGCCCAGAGCGTTCCTGACCGTGAAGGGGGCCTTCTCCTTCAGGGAGTGGTTATAGGTGGCAGCAGTGCCCTCTGAGAATGCCTGATCACAAATTGCAAGATGTTGAGAACATAGGCTAGTGAGAACTTAATTGTGCCCTAGATGTTGATCTGGGTCTAAATGAAATATGTATATTTTTTAACAATATTTTTTATAGATTTTTTGTACAGTACTGTACACACCATACACTAGCTGCATGGTCAGATAGAACTATACTGCTATAATAGCATTCAGCAATTTTGGAAATAAGAAGTGCTGACACTAAAAATTAGTCTATACTTGAATAGGTTTTGTAAGTGCTGGAATAACAATATAGAATAAGAACCAAAATAGTCAAAATAACAGGCTGAATACACTATCAGGGTTATAAACTCATCATTACCAGACTCTGATTGTTTTTCACTGCCGTTGTTTTCGCGTTTGGAAGTACATGTAAATTAATGCAGCTGACGGCTCACTATGGCTCATTCACTGCCATGTAATGCAAAAACTACGGCAGTGAAAAACAATCGGAGTCTGTTAATGATGAGTTTGTAATCCCAGTAGTGTATTCAGTCTGTTATTTTGACTATTTTGGTTCTTGAAGTGGTGTTTTTATAGTGAACTTTTAACATTGAAGTCAACGGGCACTTCCGAATCCGTACCACCAATTACATCAGACTGACCAATATGGCCGCTGGCGTGAATAAAGCGAATTACAGCCGGGCCTGACAGCCGGTGGAAGCAAAGCAAATATACCGACAGCCACGCTGTATTCATGCGTGATCAAGTAAACAAAGGGTAGAACACACCACACAAATAGGTCATCTGCAGCTTATCAGACACAAATAAAGGTAAATTGGCTTGATGGGTGTCGACTTGCAAGTCAAATTTACCCAAACTGACGCTTTATTTAATGTTCTACAGCGACAAAGATGTGCTGCAGCGAGCTGATTGGTTTGTTTGTACAGGTACAGTACCTGGGCTAAGTTGTTGAACACGCCGAGGCAGCACTTTGATATGGTGATGTTCATGGTGTCTTTGGAGCAGATGTTGATAGCCATGCACGGTTCAGGAAGAACAAGGAAATCATCACCAGGCACAGGGCTTTTGTCCTGGACTGGGTTGTTCTTCATCTAAAAGGGAAACGTGGACACCGTGATGAGCACGTACAGTGAGTAGAGACAGTATAATTAAAATTAAAAAACTGAAAACAAACATTGCGTTATCATTATACTGATCGTATCAACTCAACACAAGTACATGTGTTTCCTCTTACCCACCAGGCTGTTATAGGTAATCTGTTCCCAATAGCTTACCTGGTTAAATAGGGTCATACGTAATGAATAAATACGTTTTTCGGTCAATGCAGTGACTGCCTTAAAGAGGCACACTTGTTTCAGTTGATATTATTTGCATTAAATGCTTGAATTCTGTGTAGGCCTTTTTAAATTCACTGTTAGTGTAGCTGTTTCCCTACATGGAAAACAGAAACGTGTCCAGTGACGTGTCGCTGTCACTGAGGGTGTTTGAACTTTTTTCCCCACAATTTTGTTGCAGTATTTCCAAAATAAAGGAAATGTCTACACTGACGGTGATTTTAAAAAGGCCTTCACACTGAATTTTAGCATTTCATCTAAATAATATCAACTGAAACAAGCGTGATTTTGCCCCTTTAAGCATTTCATTGTACCTGTACCCGGTACATATGACAAATAAACCTATGTGAACTAACGTTTAATTTAGCTTTGGTTTAAGACTAAGATTGTGAGAAATGAGTGTGTGAAATTTGTTCTCTGCATTTGACCCATCCCCTGGGGGAGCGGTGAGCAGCAGGGGTGCCGCGCTCGGGAATCATTTGGTGATGTAGCCCCCCAATTCCAACCCTTGATGCTGAGTGCAAGCAGGGAGGCAATGAGTCCCATTTGTATAGTCTTTGGTCTGACTCGGCTGGGGATCGAACCCACAACCTCCCAGTCTCTGGGCGGACACTCTACCACTAGGCCACAGAGCTGGTTTAGATACTGTAGCTGAGGTTGGTGAGGGTGTATCTCTGCTATACCTCCAGTTTGAGGTTCCATCTGCGTTTGCCACCATCCACTCTCTCAATGAGGGGTTCCCACACTGCATGGGTCTCATTGAAGTAGTTCACCTGCGGACAGACAATAAATGTTTTAGCGTAATATTAGTTTACCTGTGCTAATGGGAGTATTTCATGAAAAAGAGATCCTAGATGTGAGTTCCAACACAATTGGAAAGAAATAAAACAAACAAGATGAACAATTTCCTCTGTGAATTGAATGACTGAATACTGTACCATGGCATCTCAGAGGATAACATAAAATGAGAAGATAAAAGCCCAGAGAGCAATGCCGAGTCTCACCTCCAGGGTCATATCAGCGCTGACGTTGAGCAGAGACGACCAGTTCTTGGCCATCCCGGAGAAGGAGGACTCGGCCAGGAGCAGAGGTACGGTCCTGTGGCCCAACCCTGACTCCATGGTCACCTGGACCACCTTGACGACCATGGCGAAGCTCTCGCCCACGTTCCTCCCATCCTGGTCACTGAAGCTCTCTGTGACCTCGGAGGCGGAGTCCACGCCCAGGAACCAGTAGTTGCAGGAGTAGATGTTCATGACCGACCACAGACTGCTGATGTCCTCCTTCTTCTCCTCGCTGTGTTCGTCCTTGGCCTTGGCAGTCATGGCCGCCGTGATGTTCATGACCGTGTTGAGGATGAAAGGCGAGATCTGGAGGAGACGGGATAGGGTGGCGACTTTATTGACGTGCGAGGAAGTTTGATAAAAGTATCAACGCTTGTGTTCAATCGATCGACCTTGACGAATTCAACTTACCTTTACAATGACTTCCTCCACAGTCACAGAGCCAGTTAGAGGTTGGTTGGGGTGAGTCTTGGTCTCCAGGACAACAGAACATGGCCTGAACACCTGTGGAGGGTATCACATTTAGACCAGTGAGTGGAGCACTGCTTTCTTTTTTGACTGAATCTTTATTTTCCCAAAAGGCAATTCACACTTATTGCTCAGGGTGATCACGGCCGGCGTCCCATTGCCCTGACGATAGTCCCTGCGTGGACTGAAACGTTTGCATTTGTTATTGATCCCTGCTAAATCCACTAACCTTTTGATAAGACTTTGAGTCTGGTTATCTTTTTGTGTCAAAGTCCTCTTTTGCAGCGTTATGACTATTGTACCCGACTACTGCACCAAAGACAAAACCAACACTAGGACTGATGTCAAGTGCGCAGCTCTTTTCCTGCTATTTCTTACCGTGGTGACAGCCTTGTCTTCCTTGTTCCTGATGAAGGGGCAGGCCAGGACCTTGAACTCGCGCAGGTTGGCTCTCATGCTCTGGGTGCCGTCCTCCTCCGACTGCAGACTGAAGTCACACTGGAAGGAGGCCACCAGGGAGGGGGCGTCGGCCCTCATCAGGTTTCCCACAAACACCACCTCGGGGTCGACCACCACCGCCCGCAGCCTGGTCTTCAGCATGGGGGCTGGGGAGGAGCAGCGGGGGGCAAACGGTTACCGAGTTGTGGACCAGAGAGGAAATGGTGGACAGTACTGAGAGCATAAGGTCAAGGTCAAGGTCGACTTTATTTATATAGCAGATTTAAAATCAACCGAAGTTGCACCAAAGTGCTTTATAGTATATACAAATAAAATAAAATAAAAACAGACAACAGAAGAGAATATTAAACTATTATAATAATAAAATATAATCGTATTTCCTCTGTGACTTCAGTACACGGATGTATTTATGTTTCTATAAACTTCAAGTTTTGAAGCTCCGCCCCCCACCGGTGTCGGGGTCAGCGTAGGGGCGGGGCTCCGCCGTCTGTCTCAGCGCCAGCTGGCCGGCCTTGTCAGGCGGCGCGGCGCCGGTGGGCGTGGCGCCCGCGCTCTGGGGCAGGGCCTGGAGGAAGAAGTCGGCCACGGCCATCAGGAACTCCACGCTGGCGCATAGGTACAGCTTCTGCAGCACGGCCACCACGTCGCGCTCGCGTGCGTTCTGCCGATACGCCACGTCAATCATGGCCTCACCGCTCTCCTCGTCCCACTTCCTTATCATCCTGTGGGCGGAGCATAACGCAGACCGAGCGATAGGTGGATTCAAGTCATGTGATTTACATTTGAATTGTTGCACGCCCGTCTGGGCTCCTGTTTTTAGAAGCCTTACTCTAACACCGCGCCCGGGGACAACAGTTGAAAATTAGCTTTAAGCTAATACTGACATATTTATAGTCATGTTTTTAATGTGTGCTGTTGATTAATATGTACTGTCCCTGTACGAATAAAATCGTAAATAAATAAATAAAAATGTCAGGCAGGCACTTCTACTCATTATGCAGGCCTCAATTGAGATTATTCACACCCACCTGTCTGTCAAGCAGACCTGAGTCAAAATACTACATGTGTATTTGAATCTAATTTACTTTTCTGTGTATGATTGCTCATCTGGCACCATAGAAACAAGGGCTGTCACGAAATATGCAACCCCCCCCCCCACACACACACACACACACACACAAACTCAAGCAAACACAAAGTATTTTAAATAGTATTTCAAAACTAGATCTGCTGTCAAAACAGCCATAGGAAGATCCAGGAAGTAAAATCAGACCCCCTCTTACCGTGAGGTGACCCTCTGGATGCCTGTCCTTAGGTCGTCCAGGGTACAGGAGGTGAGGATGGTGGTGACCTCCATGGTGCCGTTGTTCAACATCTTCCCCGAGGCCTTCATCAGACGGAGAGCGAACTCGCCCAGACGAAGGCTCTCCTCATGCTGCCTCACGGCTGCCTTCTGTCAGGAACACACACACACACACACACACACACACACACACACACACACACACACACACACACACACAAACAATCAATTAGACAAACAATCATTAGTAACAATGAAACATAAAACGCAACAAAAATTGCCAAACATTTAACCCAGATATATCAGTTAAGTACAGTGCATCCGGAAAGTACTCACACCCCTTCACTTTTTACACATTTTGTTATACAGCCTTATTCCAAATTTCATTAAATAATTTTTCTCAGCAATTCTCAGCAATCTACACACAATATCCCATAATGACGAAGTGTTTTTTTTTCTTTCTTTTTTTTACTGTATACTGTATACCAAACACAGTATGCAGAGAAGAGAGTCCATTGGCTGAGAGCCATAGCCATTGCTGTGGGTGGGTAATTAGTACTGGCAGTAATGTGGAGTGTAATGGAGGTTTCTGTTGGTAACAAGGTATGTTGAAACCCCTCCATGTCATTAACTTATTATCTGAGGGCTTGGAGAGCACGTTGGATGTGGGAGTAACTACTATCATTAAAGATGTGGGCTTTGGACAACAAAAGCTAGTTAATGACTAGGTCTATTTGCTTTGGTTCATATGAAAAGGCCATATGAATTCAACTATTAACATATTATACTATTATAATGAAGCACTGACACAATGACCCAGGAAGTGTGAGCTATTCAGCAGAGCTGATGTTCAAGCTGAATGAGGAACCATTCTGAATGGTTGTTGTTCCTGTTCTTTGTTCATGACCTTCCAGCCTTGAAAGCTTCTATCAGTCTGCTTTTCTAAGGCTTATACTGTTGTACAAATTAATAGCTTTCTTTGACTCCTTACATTCGAGAGAGAGAGGTTGTATAAGAGAGTGTTTGGCAGCTACCTCTTTGGGATCATGGCTGTAGAGGACTAGTCCCAGAGACTCGATGTTGAAGTTAAACCTCATAGTTTCCAGGGGCTCCTCTTCCTCCTGGTCAGTGGACTCCATTGGTTTCTCAACACCGTCTTAGGGAAAAGGGAAAAATGGTGGGAAATTAATATAGCTAAGCTACAGTATGACATGCATATACTGTACACATAAACACACACACACACACACACCATACAAACACACACTAAGACAAACGCATGCACGAACACAATATTTGGTGCTTTATTTATTGACTTTCAATCAGTTTGCCCTCTGACCTTTGAGTGGAGATCGTGTCTTTAGGGGCACGGTGATCCCCTGTTTCAGGGCGGTCTCTGGACTGGTGTGGGCGTCTGACTGCAGACTAGCGGCCTCTCCCATGTTCTCTGTCATGATCTTCAGCAGCACGGTCAGGTCATCCTGACTCAACGCCACCTTAGGGAGTAAAAGGACCAGGATGTTGCTAATGTAGCTAAAGAAACATGGGGATACTCCGACTCTAATGCTGTAACTTGTATAATCCCTATCTTGACTCAAGCTAGATTCCTACTAGAAGTCAAATAAAAAACCCTGGTTAACTGGTGAAGAGTGTGCAAGTGGGTGCTGAAGCCACGTCGGCGTACATTCATGGGCTTGAGGTCTCCGTCGATCTCGATGGTGGCCATCTTGTGGTACCAGGCTGCCGCCAGGTTTCTCTTCACAGTCAGGAGCAGGTTGACCGGCTCCAGGAGCTCCGTCCTGGGCTGAGACGACTCCTTCTCCAGGTAAACCCTGAGAGGACCCGGAAGCAAAGATGGCTTACTTTCTTACTTATCCATTTACTTATTTACAAGCTAAGGCAGGGTCGCTATGCAGTAAACTGTTCTTTAAGTGTAACTTTAGACATGTCCTAAAAACAAGGCAACTACATAGAGATGAAGGCGCCTATTCCTGTGTTGGGGAAGTTTGTAAGATGCGTTTTTGTAATAAAGAATAAGATGCCCCATACCTGGAGAGTTTCAGCTGGGTGAGCTGGATGTCCATGTTGTCTATGACAGCAGGCAGGGGACAGCTCTCAACAGGAAGCAGAGAAAAACTGTTCCCCACCGTGATCAGACCCAGGTCCACCTCCAGTGCATTGTGGGAGAGGGAGGACTGTGGGATGATGATGAGCGGGGCCTTCAGCCTGATGTCCATGGAGAGACGGAAGCTCTTCTGGGCCAGGTCCCTCACGCTGGACGCCGCCTTCTCTGCTGCCTGAGCCGTGGCCGCACTCAGGGCCTCCTTGGCTGTCTGGAAGTTGTTGGTGAAGTTCTGAGGGAAAAGGAAAGAAAACGTTATAAACACAGACTGTATCAAAGATACATATAAACATCTGCTCAGTTATTCAGAGGCTAGCCTCCAGGTGAAGATGTCTTTCATCTGACGTACCAGCAGAGACATGACAAACTTGTGGAGGTAGACCACTTGGATGCAGCCGACGTTGAGTTTGACCTTGCCGTCCACTTTGGAGGTGTCGGCGTACCCGGCACCTTCGGTAGCCTTGGGCGTCAAACTCATGGCGAAGCTGAACACTTCGTCCCCGACGATAGAGATGGCCTGGAGAGGATCAAACAGCCTGTTGGCATGCTAACAGCCTTGCGGTATTTGAAATGTCACAATTCAGAATTTCTACTGTGGTTTTCATAGATGCACTGCAGTATTCCATTGCTCAACTGTCATTTCACATGAATTTCTGTACACGCTATCCATAACAAGTCTGCAAAAGGAGAGGCTAAAATAAGCCTTTGGCTTCCACCTACTCCTTTTTCGGACATAGACTTGTTTACATTTTTATTGTGTGAAATGCATTTGATATGTTTTTGTTGTTGTTGTTGTTGTGCTGTTTTTGTTCTTGTTGTGTTTTCTTTGCTGTGCTTTCACACAATTTGAAACAGCTTGTTTATGGTCCATTAAGAATGTCCGAAATAAACCAAATCATTCATTCATTCAAAATAATGGCCACAAACTGCATTACAGAAACAATATAAAGTATGTGATGACTTGCCTTTTTGTGGATACTTTTTGGATCAACGTTAATGACGATGAAGTCCCTCAGGCGAGCAGATATGTGTGTTTGGGCTCCTTGTATGAGGAGGGACCCATCAAGGCCTGGAAAAAAGAGTATTAATCCCATTAATCAATGAGAAAGTACTCAATCAACATTAAACTAGAACAGACGTCAACATTCAGTCACCAACTTGTGACAACCAATAAAAATACCAAATATCTTAGAGAACAGCACGATAGATAAGACCGAGGTGGTATCATACTGTATGTTTGGGTGCTTTATATCGACTGTTACCTTGAATCTTGATGTCGGCCATGTTACTACTCTGGTCGCACACCAGCACATTGAAGGCCCCCAACTGCATCAAGATCTTCAGATCGATGACATCACTGTCCGAGGGCGACCCCAGCGCCGCTGTCATGGAAAACGGACGGCGTTCACACAATTGTTTTGGTTTTTATTTAACCTTCATCTATTCGTTAATTTAATCCATTCCAGCTGACTATTCATTCCATATTTGAGCATTCTGTATTCATATTTTCCAAGAAAACACACTTCATGTGTCTCATATACTGCATTCTACATCCTTAGAAACCTGTGCATCAGTGAGGTAATTAACCTAGATACTGTGAATGTTTGACAGATGACCGCATTCGAACAATGTGCTGAAATAATGACATTTCTGTTACATCACGAATGGTCTAATATGCATAGATATCTACGATGGAAATGCATGGCTGATTCCTAGTAGAGGCACCCTCATAAGTGGGGGATACAATATCTTCTCAACAACAACGTTTCAATCAGAGATGGTGTTGACCCACTGCCCTTTCCAGAAGCGGCTTTAACCAGCTACCCCCGCTGCCCTGCTGACACAGTTTCTCATTATGTGGGATAAGTAAAGGTCTCCTCAGCGAGCGTGGCGGGTGTGTGCGTAGGTAGGTGTGTGTGTGTGTGCGTGGCGGTTGTGTGCGTAGGTAGGTGTGTGTGTGCGTGCGTGGCGGGTGTGTGCATAGGTAGGTGTGTGTGTGCGTGGCGGGTGTGTGCGTACAGTAGGTGCGTAGCATAGATAGAGGCTGTTGAGTGAATGCGCTGAGGACGAGATCGCCGGTTTATGAGATGGGTTGTTTTGTAAGGCGCTTGTCTGGATGCAGTATATTGTATTTACTTGACCAGGCTTGGGTCACTCCAGACCCTGTTCCTGCTCCCGTTGGGGATGATGTAGGCTGCTTGGAAAGAGTGTTGAGTTCAAGTAGGGTGTATGTAACATATACAGTATACTGTATTTATTTGACTTAATTTAACAGCTCTCTCTCTCTGACTGAGTGTGTGTGTGTGTGTGCTGCCTCACATTAATACGGTGTGTACAAACACACCACTAGATTTACTTGACCTGATAAACTAGCTCTGCTCTTCTCACCTATAGTATGGAGTCTCTATCAGGTCAGGGCACACTGTGTGTGTACGCGCTTGTGTGTATAGGTGTGTGTGCGTTTGTGTGTGTGTGCATTTGTGTGTGTGTGTGTGCGCGCGTGTACGTGTCTGTGTGTGTGTGCGCGTGTACGTGTCTGTGTGTGTGTGCGCGTGTACGTGTCTGTGTGTGTGTGTGTGTGTGTGTGTGTGTGTGTGTGTGTGTGTGTATTTACTGGACTTGGCTGAGCCAGGCCTGCTCTCCTCGGCCCTGTGTCTGGGGTCTCTCTCAGGAGAGAGCACGCTGCTGTGAGACACAGCCACAGACAGGAAGTTGATGGCGGAGAGCAGAGCTTCCGTGTGAAGCAACAGGTCCAGAGATGAGAATGTCACCTTCATAGACAGAGATATGGGGGAGCCAATCAGAGAGAGAGATGGAAGAGAGACAGATGAGTGTAGATGGAAGAGAGACAGGTGAGTGTGCAAGAGAGAGGTACAGAGAGAGACTATGTGTAGGTCTATGTGTAGGTCACACTTTACAATAAGGGTCCCAAAAAACATTAGTTAACTGTTAAATAAATAAATAAATTAGTTATTTATTAGTTTAAAATTCAGAGATAGTGCACATTAAGGAACATTTCTGTAAATATGCTGGTTTAGCCAAATTGGCTAATTTCCAACCGTAGTCTCTGAGGCAGATGGCATGAGCACTACAATGATTCAAATACATTATATACATAATAACAAAAGAATACATAATTACATAAACAGCAAAATGGGTATTTAGGGTTAGCTTAGGTTACTAATGTTAATTAATACCTTAGTTAAGGTTAGGGTTAGGGTTAGGTGAGTTAACCTTAGTTAACATAAATAACATTAGTAAATGGTTAATAGAGACATCACGTAACTGTTACTTAATGCTTAATAATGCATTAACGAATGCTTATTAATGTACCCTTATTGTAAAGTGTTACCAAATCATTTGTATATTGCAGGGCGGTTGGCAACAAATGTCAACAGTCTCACTTACATTCATCATCTGCTCGGTGTTCTTGTAAGCCACTGAAAAATTTGGCCCGTTTCTGTCTGCCTATGGAGAAAAAGAAGCATAGTGATTGGGCTAATGTTTGAGGTAAAACTGCTTAGCAAGACTCCTTATGACATTTATTTTTCTTGGAAAAGATTTTAATCCATCATATAATACATCGAATCAAACTTATCAAGCATTGCATTCACCAGGCATTGTGCAAGTCATGATCACCAGACTGATGTTTGCTTGTGCACTGACTGTATCTGCATGGTCTGGCTTTTACAGTACCATATCTACAGTAAATGGCACTGGACTGAACAGCGCCAGGCATCGCTGGGTCGTCCTGACACCACATTGCACAGGTGCTCGGCACAAAAAGCATGTCCACAAAAACTATTCACAGAAGTATTTTCCAGTACAATGAAAATGTCTCTTTTGAACATCTCTCAATATTTGAAACTCGATGGATCGGATGGGATTGATGAGCGAAAATGACTATTTTAGGATATGTTTGTTGCGAGGGATCCATAAAGTACCTTGTTCATGACTTCAAAATATCACTGTCTCTGTTATAATCTTTGTCAATGTGAATCAAATTAAAAACCTGGTAATGAGATACAGAGCCGTGAATTAGGTTTTACCTTGAAGTACTGCACTTTGAGGAGATCAGCCCCAGATTCCACAGAAGAACCGATCAGGCACAGTGGCTCTCCGTTGGAATCTACAAAACAAAGAACACAGAATCAGTCAGACTCAACTATTCATATCGTTCCCAACATTAATTAACCAATTAACCTGTCAAACCTTCAGATAGAAATACTTCAGAACCATTAGAGCTGTGTGACACCGTATTATGCTTAACAACTGACCTGCAAATTCCAGGCACTTCATTGTGATCTTCTTGATGTATGTGGTGGCGACCATGTCGTACTTCCTGACTTGGGTGTCTATCCCCAGGTGAGCCACGTGAAGGACGAGGAACGGACTCTCCTGCTCCTTCAGGAGCTTCTTCAGCTTCAGGACTACCTGAAAAGAGAAGAAAGTAAGGCACATTGTGCTGGAGAAAAAATAAGGATAATATGAAGTATAATTTAACTGTTTGAAGTGTTAGATATGACGTTATAAGCAGAAGCTGAACAGTCGCTGAAAATATTATGACATACTAGAGCATATTGGCCAATATGGCCTACTGTACAGATCCTGTACCTCCTTGATCTCAAAGTTGAGGAGAACATTGACTGTGTTTTCACTGACGCCCCCATTGGCCACAGCGGGCTGATCCCCGGCCACCACAGGTACAGATTCCAGCTCTATCTGCTGGTCGGCCACCTCTCCTTTCTCTGTGAAGAGGAAGTGAAGACATTGCTGTCTAGGTTCATGTATGTGAGTAGTAGGGTCCTCTTCACCGTCTACGTATGTGGAGGTCAGTATTACCTTGGGCCACCTGTCTCTTCACATCCATGCTGTGCTCTTTGCTGCCCTCCCCAATGTTCTCCACCATGATCTTCATCAGAACTCCAAAGTCTTCTTGGCCAAGAGCCACCTGACATGTGGAGGAAGAAAGAGTGGCATCCATATTGAGAAGTCACTCCAAATACTGGTGTTTACCACTAGAGTGGGGCAGTGCACCTACGTTCATAGACTTTAGGACTCCCTGGACCTGGACACCTGGGATCTTCGTGAACCAGGAAGCTGCCAGGTTGCGGGTGATGAAGAGCTCTAAGTTGATTGGTTGAAGAATCTCGATGTCTGGCTGTGGGGTGCCTCGTTTCAAAGTGGTCCTACAGAGAAAATTACAGTGTGATTATTCAATGGCCCCCACATATACAGGTATGCAAGTTTACACACACACACACACACACCTGGACAGTTTGAGCTGGGTGAGCTTCACATCCATCTTCTCCACCACCACAGGGAGAGGGAACCCTTCAGCGGACATTAGTCTGAAACTGTTCCCCACCGTGATCAGACCCAGATCCACCACAAAGGCATTGTGGGAGAGGGAGGACTGTGGGATGATGATGAGCGGGGCCTTCAGCTTGATGTCCATGGAGAGACGGAAGCTCTTCTGGGCCAGGTCCCTCACGCTGGACGCCGCCTTCTCTGCTGCCTGAGCCGTGGCCGCACTCAGGGCCTCCTTGGCTGTCTGGAAGTTGTCCACAAACGTCTGGGGAACATAACAGCTCAGAATGAATAAAGTCATCTGATCAAGTCTGATCATGAATCCACAAGTACTGTATGTCAGCCATGGGGGAGATCCAGTAAGGACAGTTAAGAGGAGTTTGTGATGTGTGAGAATTCCACAACCCCTAGCTGATTTTGTGATTGGCATTCATGCCAAAAAATCTATTCAAAACATGTATGTAATGTGAACTTATAATTGTATTAAACACAAATTAAATTGTTGGACGTGAATTCCCACACGTGTATGACAAGGAGAAAAGTAGGGGAAGGAGAAAGCAGAGTAGGCAGGTTTAAAGATGAAAGTTGAGTGAGAGTTGAGCAGGACTTATGGAGAGTGAGGTTTGGTTACTGTTACATGTTGTGTATGAAAAGCATTCCTTTTTCGTGCTCAGACAAACCATTCCAGAGTACAGAGAGTTATCCAAAGTGCTGATTTTAGAAGGGCAAGAGACATAGAGAGATAATAACATGCGATCATGACCAATAGTGTCATATTCAATTTGATGACGAGAAAGATTTGCCTACTGTATGAACAACTCAGACAGCATATCCAATGTCCGAAACCACACAAATGCATTTTTGTCAAACAAATGTGCATATTTCTAGTCAGTCCGAGAACAAGTCAGTGTGTTTGTGTGCATACAGTCCATGTACGTGTCTCCATATTAAACCTGTCAGAGTAGTGAGCCATTTCTCTCCTCAGAGCAATATTCATAGTGCAGCTACTGCATGAAACGTTTTAGTAGAATGAGGAAATGTGCTGCTACATGAACCTCTCCTGCTAATCCTTTTAACGACGAGTGCTTTTCATCTCTTACCGATCGCTCACACAACCAGAATACTTTTACAAACACAGAGCGGAGTGGGGCGAGACGCCATTGAAAAGTGTTAGGGGCTTTTCAATATGTGATAGTAACACACAATTAAAGGTAGACTCAGCAGCATGGAATCGTCTGACAAGCTAGGGCTTCATCCTATTTACTATAATAAAAACAGTATTCAAAATCTGATTGCAGCCAGTGCTTGTAATGACATCGATGTGCTGGATCGACCTTTAAAGGGTATTTCGGTAGTCTAGAGGCCGAGGCACTCACATGGGGGTTATACAGTATGTGCCGGACAGTGAAGGGTGAACATTAAGGACTGGTTTCTTGGACACAGATTGAGCCCTAAATCTAGTTCCAAAAAACTGGCCCTACAGAGCTTCCTTAACCTACGTAAGACTTAAGTGTGGATTAAAGGTGTGGTAGCATCTTTGAGTGAGGCTGCAAAGCAAGGTTTTAATGCAGTTTAGTGCTGCATGCCAGAGCCTGTACCTCATCAGCAGGAGGATACTGATAGCTAAAAGAGGCCTGGAAAGAACAACACAGATTAAGAAAGCAAGAGAGAAAGATTGCAACTACAGAAAAAACAGCAAAACCAGAAAAGGTAGAGGTAGAAAGTGCATGGAGACTTCCTTGGTGAACTTCTGTCAACATACAGGTACAGTATTACTGTATAAGATCTCCACGTGTTTTACATTTTATACAATGCAAATCATGATTATTCTCCTTTGGACACATTTAACAATGAAAAGACAATAGAACAACACTTCCTTTGAACCATTTTCTAAAACCTAACAATGTATGGTAAACATGAAAAAGAACTGCTTAAAAAATTTATGACAAAGAGAAATGTTGTTTTGCTAAACCCTATTAGAATCAATAGGCTACAGCTAAATGGCCGTCTCACCAGCAGTGGGAAGAGAGGAAAGACCGGCACACTGATATCTCCTGGTTCACTTTATTGAAAATAGGCATAGGTCTGTACTTTTATCCAGGTATTTTCCAAAAAGTGAACCGGGAGATATCAGTGTGCGGATCTTTCCTCTCTTCTCACGTATGTACTCTAAGATCCAGCACTACTAAGGTTGGATGTGCGCACAGCTCTTTTGCCTTTAGTCTCACCAGCAGTGACATGAGGAACTTGTGCAGGTAGATGATCTGGATGCAGCCCAGTCTCAAGGTGACCTTCCCGTCCACCTTGGAGGTGTTGGAGTAGCCCTCCCCTTCGGTGGCGCCGGGGTAGAGAGACATCTTAAAGCTGAACACCTCCTCCCCCATAATGGACACGGCCTACAGGAAGCCACAGGGCATTCAGAATGGTTCATAACACCTCGTAACACCTGCGGTATTCCCTTCAGCACATGGTGACATTCATAGGTCAATGGAGTCCTGCATTTACACTTGCAGAACTCATAAGCATTTACA
>NC_140237.1:13990269-14017769 GCF_949987555.1 Borostomias antarcticus
GTGTGTTTGCATGTGTGTGTATGTGTGTGTGTGTGTGTGTGTGTGTGTGTGTGTTCCATATCCTGGTACCTGGGGCTTGGTCATCTCTATTGCTATGTTCTGCACCTCCAGGTACAGGTTGGCTTTGGGTGACTTGAGTTCAATCTCAGCGTTGGGGTTGATGCACATCTTAGCAGAGGCAAAGATGGGTTTGAAAACTGCAGAGAGAGAGAGAGAGAGAGAGAGAGAGAGAGAGAGAGAGAGAGACAGATGGTGAACATCAGAAGGCAGTCATAAGTCAGCTATGTGGGCAGTACAGAGCAGTGAGGAGCACATCCACATCCAGAAAGCCGCTCACAGGCCAGTGCGGAGATGTAGTCCCGCCACCTAGTCCTGGGTCTACCCTAGGGAGGCGCCCAGGAGGCATCCTCACTAGATGCCCGAACCACCTCAACTGGCTCCTTTCGACGCAAAGGAGCAGCGGCTCTACTCCGAGTCTCTCCCGGATGACTGAACTTCTCACCCAATCTCTCAGGGAGACCCCAGCCACCCTCCGGAGAAAACTCATTTCGGCCGCTTGTATCCGTGACCTCGTTCTTTCGGTCATCACCCATCCTTCATGACCATAGGTGAGGGTGGGGATGAAGATAGACCGGTAGATCAAGAGCTTTGCCTTTTGGCTCAGCTCTCTTTTCGTCACAACAGTGCGGTAAAGCGACTGCAGAACCGCACCAGCTGCTCCGATTCTCCGGCCAAACTCCCTCTCCATGGTTCCCTCACTCGTGAACAAGACCCCCAACTCCTTCACTTGGGGTAAGGACTCATTTCCTACTTGGAGCGGACAGGCCACCGGTTTCCTGCTGAAGTTTAGGGTAAACACCGCGCCACGGCCAAACCGCAACCTTCTTATTCCCGCCACTGTCCGTTCCCGCGCCACGCTTTTGACATATAAATGATTTTACAGAAAACTGACATGAGACTTGTTTGCTATTTGTTTTAAATCAATTAATCAAATAATTTACTAAACGAAAAGGCCAGTTAATAAAGGATTGAAACTTTTTATTAGAACGAAATAACCTGTAGGCCTACAATTTGTGTCGTGGTGGCCGCACAATCAAATGATTTTCTACTTCCTAATTTTCTACTTTTTCCCTGTAAAAATGTAATGTAAAAACAGCAGATGTCTATATCCCTGCATTAGACAGGCTATTTCCAGCGTCTGGTGAGTCAGCAAATGATCAGCATAGCCGACGCCTCGCAGCAATACTACAGTATATGATGCAATATCCGGGGCTTTCACAGAGTAAAACGGGACGAATAACAATATCTATAGGCTATTTAAACAAATAAACAACTAACAAGCACACGTTTGCATTACACTATAAAGAACTAATATTATTTAATATAGGCTAAGTAAAATGGAATAATGATTATTTTTATTATTTCTTTATTTTTGCCTCTGGCAAGGGAAGGCAATTTCCTGCAGTCTGTTCATGAGAACAACATCCTGTTCCGACCCAGAACGTGTTATTAGTAAGGTATTAACGCTCCCTATAAACGTTTAAAGACATCTACGGCTATCTCAATGACAGTAACACATATTTAAAGTAGTATTAACAGGACAATATGACTGATTATAAGCTATCCAATCGGATTGTGACGCTAGCCAGGCGCTGCTCCGGAATGGCGCCACTTTATGGAGGGACCATCTAGCTCTGGTATAAACCTGTCCCATCAATCTCCCTCCGATATTAAGAGGGAGGAGAGGTTAAACATCCATGTGTGTTGTGTGAGTTTGCTTGTGTGTGAGCGTGTGTGTGTGTGTGTGTGTGTGTGTGCGATGGTGGCACCCAGTGTGCATGTGTCCATTGGAGCCGTCTGTCTGTCTGTCTGTGTGTGTGTGTGTGTGTGTGTGTGTGTGTGTGTGTGCACGTGCGTGCATGCGTGCACTTGGCACCCAGTGTGTCGGTGTCACTCGGAGGGGAAGATAAAAGCTGTCTGATGATAAAAGGTAGAATATCCATGATTTCCTCTTGAGACTTGGATAGGTTGTCATGGAAAGCAGGGAGAAACCTTTAATAGAAAGAGAATGAAGGGTAGCTCCCTCCCTTCAAATGGAAATGATGTTAATTATGTTGAACATACTGTATTGGTAGTCTTTGAGCTCCTGGTCTTTGGTGCTGATGCCTGCTTTGAGCTTCTCCTGCAGGGACACAGACGAGACAGAAGAGGACAAGCCATCATGTTCAGTCTGAGATGTAAAGGGCTTGGTTCTTGCCTACAGTACTTGTTCAACAGCACAAAACAACACATTTTGTCATGACATGACATCTTGATGCACAATTACAGTATGTTCAGTATATAGAGAATGGGGTGTGGTGAGTGTACAGTGTGTGTGTGTATATTGCAGTGTGGTGGATGAGCTGTGTTATGTACAGTGAGTGTAGAGTGTGTGTGATGTTAAGTTGTGTGGAACAATCAGGGGTCGTGTGCAAGAGGTGCAGGGGGTATAGAGTCACAGTGGGGTCGCGGGGGGGACATGAGCCTTGCTATTAATAGATGCTAATGCATCCGCGCCATTCACAGAGACAGAGGCTGTGTTCCGAATCGCATACTTCTACTTCTTACTTCAAGTATATACTACAGCTGCCCTTAGAAAGTACGTACTTTGCAAGCAGTAGGCATCCGATTGGGACATACTACCTTGTCATAACATTGCGCCTTGAAATTTGCCCACATCCGTCGGTGTCCATAACGCGACATTCGTCTACAGCTGTCACGACTCGCACGTGACGCACATTTCCGCTGCGCACAGGAATAGCCAGAAAAGCCTGCTGGCTTGCATACTGCAAAATACGACCGGATGTAGTAGGACGTCCTGGTATTTTTGCCATACTGCATGTGGCATACTATGTATTGGGACATACTACATCCTGTTTTGGCATACTATATAGTAGGGTAGTATGCGATTCGGAACACAGCCAGAGCCTCTCACCGGATGCCTGGATGTCAATCGTGGAAGTAGAGCGCACTGCCAGTCTCTAACCTCACAGACTCCCCACCTAACAGCATGAATAACTTAGTCACGGTTGGAAAACATATATAAATATATAAATATACAGTATGGTGGCATCCTCCCTGTCCCGGCCCGGAGTGAGGTTGCCACAGGTACGTGTTCGAACCCAAAACGGACAGCCCCAGGCGCGCCACGTCTTTTCAGCACCACGGACAGCGCCGAACAGGTAGAGCCGGCCGAGGAACCCAGAGAGGAACCCTCAGAGAAGCCCCAGTCAGCATTTGAAGCCCCGGCTGAAGGCAGTTGGCTAACGAGCCAGGAAGAGTAGAGTCTACACACCAGAAATATGCTCCCAGGATTGTTTATTGACAGCGAGGTGGCGTTTCGGGCTAACAAGCTCCTCCTTCAGACAAAGAGAGCGCGCTTCGCTGGCTCTGGCAGACGCGGTGCCAGGACCCACCAGACGCCACTGATCCAAAATGACACGCAACGTCACAACTCGGAAACTCGGGTATCATCGTTAATTCTCAATTTCCCAGTCGTAATTATGACTTTGGGGGGCCGTTCATGTGCTCATAACTCACTACTCTAAATACGATATTTCCGAGGTGTACTTGAACGCAGCATAACTAAATACTTTTTCATTCAGGTCACATTTGATTTCCTACTTTCAAACGCACAGTACCGCAGTGACTCTAAACCCTGGTATGGAATACAGTACATGGTTATTCAG
This sequence comes from Borostomias antarcticus, assembly GCF_949987555.1. NCBI lineage: Eukaryota > Metazoa > Chordata > Actinopteri > Stomiiformes > Stomiidae > Borostomias > Borostomias antarcticus. The sequence continues at coordinate 13,993,998 of NC_140237.1, forward strand.
AGCTACAGTATACCGGAGCATGGCTGCTATCTGGACCGAGGAGCAGCTGGAGCGGTCTATAGTGATCTGTCCTCTGTCCACACCCCCCCCCCCCTCCCTCCCCAGCTCAGATTCCACATCACATCCCGGGTGCGTCAGACGCCACTCCTGCTACAATGCAGACCCGTGTGTATTCACAGCCTAATTGGTATTAAGACAATATTGCATAACACCTTAATACAATTTCCACAGATAGATGACACACATACAAAACACACACACACACACACACACACACACGCAACAGGCTATGGACTATCCTCCTTTGAACTGTCCCCCTAATACTACTGTATCACTGTTCATACAGTGGATACCCATGGCTTAAAAGTAAGACACAGACATGGCTTTGATAATTCAGTCTGTATCCAGGTTGAATTTCTTCATACAGTAGAATGTGTGTAGTACAGTGTATCGAACAGGAAATTACAAATGTGCACAAGCAGAGAGAAGAGCATGAAATGTAGGGAGAGGAATGTGTGAGGAGCTCAAGAGAAGAGAGTTTTACACATCCTTGGTGTGTTAACAAGACAAAATAGGTTTAAGCAAAAGCAAAATTCTAAATGCAATCTGTGACACTTCCAAGGCAAGGCAAGGCAAGGCAAGTTTATTTATTTATTCCACCAGTATTCATGGTTCTGTCTACGTCAATCTTCAAGCATACGTAGTGTGATGTCAATGGCAGTTTAGATGGGGATTAGAGAATCAATATTGGTCATTGGACAATGTTTAATACTGATTAACAGTGGCGCTAAGTCAAAGTGGTTCAGGGTCCAGGCTTAATCCAAAGTGCTAATGCTCAGTGTGTGTGTGTGTGTGTGTGAGAGAGACAGAGAGAGAGATAGAGAGAGAGAGAGAGAGAGAGAGAGAGAGAGAGAGAGAGAGAGAGAGAGAGAGAGAGAGAGAGAGAGACAGAGACAGAGACAGACAGTGCGAAGATATATAGTGTGTGTTCTGTCAGATCATCTGATGTTAACATCCGTGGATGCTGCCATATGAGCCCATGTTATCTGAAGACCATGGCATATGGCTGCTGTTGACTATTACTATGAGCAGTGAAAAGCTCGGCCATAAAACATGTCACTGCGTCAGGCTTGGGCATTAAAGGGCATAGTGTTAGAGACAGCTGAATGAGCCAGTACCAAGAACAGCACAACCCAGTCATGGTTTATGATGACTAACAATGTCCTCATTGAATATCATGATGTTTGCAGGGGGAGGTTGTGGAACAAATTACAACATATATGCTATCTTAGGAAACGGACTCTTAAAAAAACAAAACAGTGTTCTGTGGATGGAATTCATCTTTTCCTTGTGATCTTGTGAGGATGTTTTTACAGTGGCTTCTGGGGTTTCTTGTGAAGCCCTTTGTAATGCTACATTTAAATGGGCTGTATACTATACTGTAAATACAATTCGATTTGATTTGAATAGTGGGTCTCAGAATTCTGGATGAGTCTAAAACAGCTGCCTCGTGACAAACTGGATAATCATTAACCAGAATTCACTAATTCATGTCAAAGGTGAAAAAATCTTTGAACAGACAAGATGTTGTTGACTGGCACACTGAGCCAACAAAACAGGTTCAAAGGCTCTCACAGTCACAGAAATTGGCACTTTTAACTCATTGTCTCTGGTCATGTCACAAACTGCAAAGGTACTGGTCTAACATATTAGTTGAATTTGGGAAGATACTAGATTAAGAACTGGAGATGGACCCAGTGGGTGCGTTAAGTAGCTGAGCGCTCAGTCAGCGATCAGTGATCAAAATTCACTTAACGGGTTGCTCAGTTACGCTCAGACTGATCTGCTCAGGGCACAAGTGAGCAGTTTTGAACAATGATCTGTTTGAGCCAAACATCACGTCATAATCATCATCACTGAACAAAAAAATAAAATAAAGATGGATGCCGAAAGGATGCCGAAAAGATCCGTTTTTGTAACCGAAGAAGAACTTCGACGTATAAGTGAAGGTAAATAAATAACATTTAAGAGAGCTTTCTCGCCATTTGGACCTACGTTAGCTATGGTTGCAGAAAGACAACAGGTGGTGATTAAAGTTCTCGTCTCCTAGCAACTCAGCGCTGTTAGAGCAGACCGTTAAGTGGAAAAAAAACGCTCAGAGTGAGCATTCGCTCACTGAACACTCAGCTACTTAACGCTGTTAACGTTACCATGTCTCTTATCCTGGGCCTCCTAAGAAGAGAAGTAATATCAACAAATAAATAGAGACTCACTGTATTTTTGATCTACGCAACAAGAAAAAATATTTGATTTCAGTGGGTCAGTGAAAAAGCACCAACTGTAAAAGGATAGCAAAGAGTGTTATAGGATTTAGTACCATTGGAATATCTTATGTGTCTACTGCATACAAAAACAGACCAATTTTATAATATTTGGGAACCTTACTTGAACTATCTAGAGCCGGATATCTCTGCTATTATGCTGCAGGCATTCTCTTGACTAACCAAATGGTAGTGTTATTAACCCAGAATCCACAATGTTGAATATAAGAAGCTACGCTGATGTTAATGTTTATTTATTTATTTGTATTTTATTTATGATGATGATTATTATTATTGTTTGTTTTATTTTATTTTATTTGGTATTTTGTGTTTGTTTATTCATCTCTATTTAGTCTGTTATAGACCTCACAATGTACCGGCCATTTTTGTTCAAATCAATAAATATATTGTAAAAAATAAAAATAAAAAGTCTCTCACAGTCAACCAAATATATGAATGTTGAATATTTGAGACATAAGTGTATGTCATCTTGGTAGCCAACAGAAATAAATATAAGGCCTCTATCTCTGTACCACAAACTTCAAACCAAGTGGCAAACATTCCATCGATATTCTATACTCAATCCCATCAACTGAATTAATGAGAAAAGCAATCTGTACACTTGGCTACATCTCGGTCCGTGGGAGCGTCAGAGGGCACATCAAGTCGGCTGCATGTCAGGCCCCTTCCAGCTGACCGGTCAGAGTGGACGGTGATGTCATTCTGAGCAGAGGCAGACCGGGCCGGATAGATCTAGTTTGGGCTGGTCACGTACTGCATGGTCCACATAGTCTTCACTTAGCCCAATAATGTGCTGTAGCCTGAGGCAACCGTTACCCAAAGCTGCAGTGTCTGCAGCTGTTAAAAAAACTCATCCGTTTATCTCTGGTGTACGTGTGTGTGTACGTGTGTGTGTGTGTGTGTCTGTGTGTGTGTGTGTGTGTGTGTGAGAGAGAGAGAGAGAGAGAGAGAGAGAGAGAGACTACAGCAGAGGCTATAAAACTATCTGAAACCCAGATTAAGCCTGATCCATCCACCATCAGCTCTGCACTTATCTGGAAACAGCTTTAACTCAAGCAGGGCAGCGTTCTGGGAAAGACGCGCTAATTCAACACATGTGCCATGTTGTTATCATCGTCTATCTATACAGAATTCATCACTATGAAGAAGGGTCGATGTCGTCATTTTGTAGACTGAAAAGTTAGCATTGCCGCCATTAGGTTCTTAAATGGCTGCACTTTTTTTTTCATAACCTGAGCTAGCACTAGAGGACATGAGATTACCCAAAATAAATACCAACATATAAATCCAAAACTGCCTTAGCTAGCTCAATCTAACTAAGATATTTTTTTTTTAACATACCTTATTTCCAGCCTTTTTTTGCAAACCCCATTCATTTTTCACAGTTTTGGACCTAAATGGACAGCTACAACACAAATTCCACATGCATTTATTTAGCTAGGCCAGTAAAAATGGTGGCACATTAGAAAGAGATTCGACTCATGTAGTCAAGTTTTAAAAATGTTTAACACTAGCAAAATCGACCTCAGAACCAACTAAAAGGCTTCAAAATTCACAAAACCCATCTTCAATGAATATTTTAACTTTTAGAACAAAACGTACTCTATTCTGGGAGTCTCAGTTAAACATTCCTTATTTTCAGCATTTTTCGCAAATCCCATTAATTTTACGAAGTGTCATCAGACCTCACCACTCTATTCTCATAACTTAAATAATATGCAACATCATTTCCTCTGTGAAAGCTGTGAAATAAGTGGTTTACTCTAACAGCTAGCCACCTGATACCTTGAATAAGAGACTGTCCCCACGCCCCGGCAGCAGTGTTGACAAGGACATTTCCAACCATCACCATGAGCCAGCTGTTTCCAACATGCTAATGACAGCAACAATCTCCTCTTGTGTCAACAGCCAACATGAGGAGAGGCCTATTTACGACAGCTACTGTTCTGACATTTAAAAAGACAAACGAGTGAGCCATAGTGATCCATGCGTGTGTTGTGAAAGTAGAATGTAAACAACGTGCATTATGGCTCGACAGTAACGTGTCACCCACACCGCAACAAATGAATATCCCTTCACATACTTTCCGGATGCACTGTATTCCATCATTGCCTATCTTTCAAGCCTTTGTCATTTTTATACATTTGACAAATAATATGTCTATTATATATAAATAATATACAAATAAACTTGACAAATGTCTTACCACAATCTCTTCCCATGAGCCTCTGTAGAACATGGGGCTGTTGACATTCCAGTACGCACACAGACACTCTAGCTGACCCAACTGGAAAGAGAAAAGAAGAAGAGGTCAGAGGTCAGTGGATAGTCTCTCATTTGCAACAGACGGGACAGTTCAGCACCACCATGCAACAGCACAAAAGGCTGTCATAGGCTGTTAGTAAAGCCAGATTCCTGAATTGAATGTGATGAGATATGGCTCACAATATGATCAGGAACATAGTGCACGAACACAGTGCATGTAAATGTACAGTATGCATGTAGACAAAACAGCTGGTACCTTGTAGATGATCTTGGCTGCCTCATTTAGTATACATGTCTTCCAGTTCTCATCTGCTGTCTAGAAATAGAGAAGGGAGAACAGCATACATTGTTTATCACAGTCTTTTTGTAGTTTTCTTGGCTTATTTTGGGTATTCAAGTGCTCATTTTCCATGTAACTGAATCATGTTAAAAAGTATGTGACAAAGCCATGGTGTTAAGTATAATTAATTACAAGATAATTGGTATGAATGCTGGTGATTTCACAACTTACATTCAGCTAATCAAATGTGTGTTTAATTGTTAGAGAGTGTATATGTGTGTGTGTATGTATGCGTGTGTGTGAGTGTATATGTGTGTGTATCTGTGTGTGTATGTGTGTGTATATGTGTGTGTATATGTGTGTGTGTATGTGTGTGTGTGTATATGTGTGTGTATATGTGTGTGTATCTGTGTGTGTATATGTGTGTGTTTATGTGTGTGTGTATATCTGTGTGTGTATGTGTTTCCCACCTGTAGACTCAGCTCAGCCAGGGTGACTCCCATGGAGAGAGGGCGCAGGGGGTCTGACAGCTGAAACAGAAACCATCACACTGCTGGTGACAGGAGGTACAAATCATAGCTCGCCCACACACACACACGCCCACACACACACACACACACACACACACACACACACACACACACACACACACACACACACACACACAGATCCTAGTTCATTACTTTTTAATACGTGACCCAACTGTCACCGTCATCTGCAAGGGGAGTCCTAGGTAAAAATGATCCTTGGAATGAATCCCAGGCTAGGGGACTCACATCATCCTCATATCTGATATGGATGTTGGTGATCTTGACTTCCAGGTTCTTGATGACTTGTGTAGCCAGCTTTTCAGTGAACGTGTCCTTTTTCTCATCCTGAGGCTTTTCTGAAATGCCACAAGAAGATATTCACATATAAGTAGCTTCAAATCCATTGTAGTGTTAGTAGTTTGGGGAATCAATACAGTACGTATAAAATTACATGTTCAAATTGAAAGCTAAAGAAGTATATAGAATCCAAGGCAATGTGATTTAAAAGTGTCACTATAGAATAGAATGTCTTTAATGTCATTCATACAACGAATTAAATTAGCCTCAACTTGAGTGCACTGGACAACATGCAACATCACAGTGTGCAGACAACATCACAAAATACAGACAACATCACACATAAGAATATAACGTCACACAACAAGAATATAAATAAAAAATATTGCACTGGAAATACCTATCACACAACCACAACATGAAACAGTACATACCTTGTTTGTGTTCATGCCGTTTAGATTTCCTAAAGACTTTTTTATGTTTTTTATGCTTACGTCCTTTATACGATGTAAGTGCAGCATTAAGAGAGGGAGAATTGTTAGTGGATAGGTGAGCCCCTCAGTGAAGCCAAACAGAAATCTAGCTGTGACAATGACAGAAGAGAAATTAAAAAGAGGAATTTGGAAAGTGTTTATTTTCATGTTCTATTCTATAAAATATCTAAAAACAAAACAAGCAGATGCTTGCAAATGCTTTCTCTATTACTCTCACAGAAGTAAAACCTTTGGGGTATCATTGCGCTGTACTTCCACTGCCTTTTCCCCATCAAGTTCCTCATTCTATGCCCAGTGTGGGTAAATATCTATTCATTTTGTCTACAAAATGCAGGCTACAACAAAAGTGAGTGTTTTTATAAGACATTGGTTGGGCAGCTTTGGTATAACGGTTCTGGTGGGACCCATGCCCACAGCTAATGGCTAATGGTCCATAGCTAACACTAGCCTGAGCAGTATAGTACAGAACCTACCGTGCTGGGGCTCCTTGTACACAACACTCTCCAGATTGAACAAGTACTCTCCTGTCTGACAGTCTGTGTCCAGCGTAAGCAAAAGGTAAACAGTAGAGACAGTAGCCATTAAAACATCCGTTCATCCATCAGCATACCAGCTAGCTTGGTCACGCTCATTCACTTCAACAATAAATTCTGAATGTCACTAGTCTCTCTACTGTGTGAAAGTGCTAGGTGACTCAGCAACATTGATTTCATCCTTAATGAAAGTCTATCCGCTAAGTGGACCACTCTCTGATCACAGGTGAGAAAGGAGTTGGTCGCCATAGCGATCCAAACCGCCAAGGAAAGGTCAAGTGACAATGAGCAGTCAGCAGTGCTGTCCCCTCTCTGTGTCACCAACATCAACACACGGGAGCGATTAGTATTCTACCATCTGCGCTGTAGTGCACGGTCACCAGAGAGAGAGACGGCAGGGAGAGAGGAATAATGCCAGAGGAAGTGGGAGATTGACTATTAAGGTGTTCTAACCGGGCGTTAGCCTGCTTATTAGCATCCATGCTACCGTATGCTGATGTGCACAGCTGATGAAAGACATAAACAATGGAAAAGCAATAAGCTAAGAGCATTTGGAGTGTGCCAAAGATACGTTTGTAAGTTACAAAATTGCCTCATTCAAAGGATGAGTTAGGAAAATCCTGATTACAGTAAATAGCTAATTTCATTTTGTGAAAAAAAAATCTTCAACTTTACAGTTCATGCATTTGACATCATCCAGCATGGTATTAGTGACAGAAACCCCGAGGAGAAAGAGGAGTGGTTCAGTCCGTGTTGAGAAAGAGGAGTGGTTTAGTCCGTGTTGAGACTGCGGCCTCACCTCTGCGCGCAGCCATCTGCAACGCCTCCTCGATGCGCTGCAGCTCCTTCTGCTTGGCCTCCTGCAAGTAGCGCTCCTCCTTGACCGGGTCATACTTGATCGCTTCAGAAAGACAGCACAGGTCCAGAGATGGAAACAAGGTTACAAGAGGGTGGATAAATTGTATATTTTTAAAACAGTTCCGTGTGTTATTTTTATTAGGATTTGAACACAGTGCAAAGTGAGTATCCCAAAATCAGTCAAATCTATCAAAAACACTTTTAAGGGAATTCAAATGGCCGTTCATATGAATAAATAAATACAGAAGTAGTTGTACTACTCTGCAAAGTATGCTACCAGTCAGACTAGTTAGATGGGAGTATGCTATGAGGAAGTGTGCTCCTGTGTACGCAAGTATGGGGACCATCTGCCACTGGGTCTAGTTCATTATTAAGGCATGGATGAGTCCAGCCACAGCTAGTTTGGCCAGGGTTACTTCACACATTTAGACATTCACCGTGGACCTCTCTCTGAATGAAGGGAACATTGACCTCTACATAGGAGAACTCATGGTTCCCAGAACTACACCTATTTCTCTTGAGATGTCCTTTATGAAGAAAATGACATGACTACCATCCCTTTTAATATAAATCTGAATGTCTAGTGTAAATTTCCATGAATAGATACTCTTATCATCAGATACCAGAAATTAAATATTGTATTGAAGCAGTTAATAATGGAACATCGTATACAGACATTCTGTGATGCAGATTGAATTATATTGTCGGAGAATGCATGCCTTTTATGAAATAATTAACAGTGATGTTATGCTAGTTAGCTACGGAATAGATCTGTAGCTGCCTTGACTACAGCTGCTATAATACAGCTACATCCGCGTTTATTCTTTATCGCATCAACAAAAAATGTTTAGCACAGAAAAGCCCAGCTCTCTCTTTTTCATCTTAAAAAAATACATAAAATACAAGCTCCCGGTGGACACATGGCCTAAACCGGCAATGTGAGGTTCAATTTTCACTCTGTTTTCAGAGAGACACAGAGAGACACCTGTGCTGCTGGGCAACCACTGGGCACATCCACCATGAATTACCCACCAGTCTCCCAACAGGAACACAGCCCAACATGCTCTCATACTACTGAGAGGAACAGCTCTCATTTCCCCAGACAAAACGAATGAACCTTGAGTCTTTATCACTTTTTTTAAATATTAAAAGCCTCCAAGCTATTGTGCAAGTGTGTTCTTTCATTTCAATAGAAATCATTTCCTTTTGAAAATCTCCATCACCTTTAAGTGAGGCATAACAGCTTATTCAATCTATTCAAGGACACAAAATTGAAAAGGTTGTCCCTGCAGTCATAATCTCCATTCACCAGGCGCTGAACTCTTGATCCTCATTCTTCTGGTGTATTCAACTATGCACATACAGCACCTCTGGCTCTCCTGTAAAACCTGAAGGTAATACAGGCACTTCAGGAAATCTGCACTAGCTCCAGTTCGTATTATGGTAAATGGTAAATGGACTGCACTTATATAGCACTTTTCCACCTTAGCGGCACTCAAAGCGCTTTACAATGGCCTCTCATTCACCCATTCACACACACACGCACACACCAATGGCGGTAGCTGCCATGCAAGGTGCTAACCTGCTCATTGGGAGCAATTTGGGGTTAGGTGTCTTAGCCACAATACCAGTGTATTGTGGATGGGGATGGGGATCTACTATGGGGATCTAGACCATAGCATCCAAAACACCTCCGGCCCTCTTTAATGTGTACATGAACGATTTATCTGACCAGCTAAGAGACTGTAAAACAGGATGTATGATTGGTAACACCCTGATAAACCATCTTCTGTATGCCGATGATCTGTCTATCTTCTCTCCTAGCAGTGCTAGGTTTCAACAGATGTTGAATATATGCTTTGAGTATGGTGTCCAATTTGACGTGAAATACAATGCTAAAAAGAGTGTCGTCATGATTTGTAAAACAAAAGGGGACAAAGATCTAATCTTCACATCATTTCACTTGTCAGGGGAAGTTCTATCGGTCTGCTGTAAAGCTAAGTATCTGGGACATGTCATCACAGATCAAATGTCTGATGATGATGACTTGTATAGACAGCGCCGCATGTTATATGCAAGCTAACATGTTAGTAAAGATAGTTCACTGGTGCTCAGATAATGTCAAGATCAGCCTGTTTAGAGCGTACTGGACTAACGCCAACCGTGTGAGAGAGCGCTTGTTGCTGGAGGTGCCCCTAACACTGGAGAAAGCTATGACCATTGCTGGACTTATTGAATCTGTCACATCTGATGCTAGAATCATGGAACGGGGAGCAGCAACTACAGCGCCGTCCACTCCAGCCATGGCTGTGCAGCCGGTGAATACAACACAGGAACCGCCAACTGCGGCGCATGGATCTACGACTTCAAAGAGACCACGACAGCTGACATGCTTCAGATGTGGAGAACGCGATCATAAAGCTCATTTTCCATCATGTCCCGCCAGGTCGGCTCACTGCAACAACTGCAAGAAGCAAGGACACTTTGCAAAGGTGTGTAGGAGACCAAAGACAGAAAGTGAAATAGATGATGGTGTGGAACATGCAGAGAACACTGTGCCTGAAGTGACTATAATCTCAAATGCAGATTATATAGCTCACAATGGGGATGAAATCATGTGCACAGTGCAGATGGCTGTTTAGGGGAAGGCAACACAACAGGTGGAACTTATGATGGACACGGGCTTTGCCTCACAGGTTTCATCACACGAGAGTCTCTTTAGGTTAAAACGTGTCCCATATGGACTGGTTTCGGGGCCTAGCTGCTTCCAGCGCCTGACGACGACCATACTGAAAGATTTACCAGGATGCCAGTGTTACTTGGATGATGTGATCATTCACAGTGAAACCAGATAACAACACAACGCCCATCTCCGGGCAGTACTCCAGGCCATCGATGCAGCAGGGCTGAAACCGAATCTGGCAAAGTACAAATTCAGGCAGGCAGAGCTTGGATTTCGAGAGTACACTGAATTGTCTCTGTGACCCAGGATCCTGTCTGCTGTTATACTCTGAATGGAGTGTGTCTCTGTGACTGACCCAGGATCCTGTCTGCTGTTATACTCTGAATGGAGTGTGTCTCTGTGACTGATCCAGGATCTGTCTGCTGTTGGACTCAATAAATCTTGAGCCTGATCTACAATTCTGTTCCGGTGTACTACTTCCTCTCAGCCATTAACTCTTCAATATCAATCATCCATCATTTATCAGATTCTACACTGGCAGCCTATTACAGACTGAAATTTGAACTGTCCATTGTGGATGGATGTGTTATGCTGGAAGACCGCTGTCTGCTGGTACCACTGCATTTTGTCTGCTGGTACCACTGCATCTACAACTACAACTAATACAGCTGGCCCGCGAGACACACCAGGGCATCGTCAGAACTAGGGTTGCAAATTTCAAGGAATTTCATTAATCGATAACTGTTAACCTTAACAAACGATAGTCGATTAATCGATAAGAACGTCTCACGCTGGACTGCGCTTTGCTCGCTTCATTTTTGTGTCTTCTTCCGCTGTGTCGTTGAAATTTCCCAGCGTCCCAATTAGCCTTCACTACATGGCGTGGCGCCCTCATGTGCAGTCAGACCCTAAATCATGATTACATTTCATGCAACTCCCGATGACATTTGTTTAAAAAAAAGAAAGAAATTCTGTTCCATTAACAAGCAGTTAATCGAGTAACCAAATCTTACTCTAGTAAATTCTTATCAGCAATTAAATCGATAGTCGATTAACTGTTAACATCCCTAGTCAGAACAAAACAACGCCTCAGGGACCTCTACTGGTAGCCAGGGATGGACGCACAAGTCGAAGCCACCATCGAATCCGGCCTCACATGTCAACACCATGACAATACAGCTGTTACACATACTAAGCCTATGCAACCTGTTCCATTCCCTGATGCTGCATGGGGAAAAGGTTGCAATAGATATTGTATGCCCTTTTGAGTCCGCAGCACCGGGCTGCCATTTTGACATTACCCTCATAGATTACTTTAGTAAGTGGCCTGAGGTTGCGTTCACGCCCCGAGTTCCCTCTGCGTCAGTTCTTGTCTGCAGCGTTTAGCAGGCAAGGTAATCCTAGAGAGTTCATATCACACAATGGCAGTCATCTCATTTCAAAGGAAATGGAATTGGACAGGGGAATTGCACACAAACGCTCCTCCTCTACTACCCTCAGGACAATGGGGAGATCGAGAGATTCAATCGATGTGTGAAGGATGGCTTACAGACCGCCAGAATAGAAGGAAAGGAGTGGAAGGCGTTCACCAGGGACTTTCTCCATGTCTACCGGTCAACCAAGCATGCCACCACCCAGTGCCCCCCTGCAGAACTGCTGCATGGGAGTCAGATACACACCAAGCTCCATGTGACAGGTCTCCACCAACCACAGCCTGTCACGCCTCCAAGAGCACAGGACACAGCACAGACAGTCAGAGAGAAACAGAGGAAGATGAAGGAGCATGCAGACAAGAAAAGAGGGGCAAAAGCAGTTCCCTTCTCTCAGGGGTGCTTGGGTCCGAGTCAGGAGACCAGGTATCATAGGCAAGGGACAGTCAAAGTACTCTCATCCTCTTCAAGTTCTTGAGCAAAGAGGCCTGTACACATACATGTACACATGTCTGATGGATGCACCTGGAATTAGGGCTGGGTTTAAAAAAATTGATTAATCGATTCTGAATCAAATGATTCAGAATCGATTCATGAATCCCAAAATCGATCTTTTATTTAATGAATGAATGAATAAATTAAGGTATGAATAGTTCATTGATGCATTCAATGATTCATTCATTTTTGGAAATCAGTATCGATACCCAGCCCTAGTATTGATGTGTTGCATAACTTGGCAGTCATGTAATTAAGATTATACAACGGTTAGTTCTGGTTCTTGATTCTGATTGGCTGGAAGCCGTGTTAAAATACTTTGTAACACACACCTGGGACCGCATATCATTCTATTTTCAGTATTAATGCGCTTCCCATTTGATCCAATGCATTGTAGTTGTTGTTGTTGCTTGGCAACCCATTTGTTAGGGGAACTATTTTGCTCCGCGGAATTGAGGGAATGATGTTTCGTTTTGAATAAATGTTAATATTGTACATGGCTGTGTGTCTATTTTACACTAATAGCTGTAGTAACCGTTGTATAAAAGCAATAAACCACTCGAGGCCGTGTGTTATAGTGATTTTATAACAGCTAGGGGGGTTTTAGGCACTCCGCTTTGCGTCGTGCCTAACAACGCCCCCTAGCTGTTAGAAAATCACTATAACACACGACCTCTCGTGGTTTATTGCTTAATTACAGCTACAAAAAACAGGTTTCAGTAAAACTAACCGAATTGATATTGAATCGAATCGAAATTGAATCGTGATAATCGATTCTGAACCTTGTGAATCAGAATCGAATCTTGAAATTCGACTCGATACCCAGCCCTACCTGGAATGCGTCTTATCTGGCGCCAGCCTTGCTACTTCAGAGTCAAGAGAACGTTGGGCACGCCCTTCCTCCAGAGGGGCCTGACAGAGACACTGACCAAGTTCACCCTGACCCCCCACGTGTTCAGCCTCCTCTGCGAGAGGTTTAGGGACAGGACCCGTTTGGGCACAGGACTGTTATGAGAGAACAGTAATCTAAAGAGCATTGTTGGTAGGAAACTGTGAATTCTAATAGTCAAGACTTCTGTGGTTAAAGTGTGTTCATATGTACCTTATAATAGAGTTCAGCATGTTCAAATGTACCATATAATATCACAAGTATTCGTATTCGCATTCAGTATAATAACAGTAAAATAGACAGTTCAGCAGAACCTCGTCAGTGATTGTATTGTTCAGTAATGTTGACAATGTTGTTGATGATGTAAATGTTATGTTATAACAAAGGGGATATGTGATGTCCTAGATCATATCGTTGGAGGATGGTAGGGGGAGCTAGAGAGCAGGAAGGGGGATTAAAGTGGAGATGATGAGGTAGAGCAGAGTAGAGTGGATGGAGAATAAAGATGGACGGTTAGTCTAGAAGTATCGTGTTGTTATTCTAAGAAACTCCACAGTATAGGGACAGATTAACATACAGTAGAGAGCCCCCACCCCCTCTCCCAAAAAGAAGAAAATACTATTCTTCCTTTTTACTCAGGGCGCTGTGCCACTTAGAGTGCCTGTGACCATTAATCACATAGTGATGATCCCAATAACCAGAGAAAGCTAGAAAGATGTTAAGCTCCAATGAAAAACATTTGGAAGATAGAAAACTTGGAAACTCGCAGAAAGCTCCAAGCAAAACCACAACCCCCTCAGCCGAAGATATCAACCCTTTATCTGTGTCTGGGTTAGTAAATTGGCGTCTGTGTTCCATAATGGCAGATAAAGGGTTTAACCAGACTGATGTTGGCCAAGGCTTTGTCTTGCTATGCCTGTTATAGGGATTTCACATTTAACATAGATTTCATGGATACGCTTATGTTGCTCACAATGGCCCTCATTTATCAAAGAGCGCAGATCCGAGCGCATAAATGATGGCAGGACAGCGTCTTCTATCAAACACCCGTATGCTGCCAATTTCATTTCAAGGGGTCAGACAGTTTGAGGATTTATAATACTAATAAAACTTTATTTTACCTTCCATACAGAAAGATGGATTATTGTGACAATAAATTACAAAGTAACAAAATATCAAATTAGAGCTAACACCTGTGTGAATGTAAAATATCCTATTTCAACCAGGAGGCCTATAGAAACTGGTGCGCATCGGGTTAATAGCAACTTCGCTTGATCGCTTCTCTCACCTCGGCTGAACGATAGGACAAGCACTGCATGACCGATATGATGACCGTCAAAGCTCTTATTTAAATAAGTGACTAAAGCCTATACCCATTGCTTTTCATTTGCTAATTTTGATTGCTAGTAATTATGTCACCAATACATTGCATCGTCTGTACTGTAGGAAAATAACTGCTATACCCATTTATGTTAGGGATATATGACACATAGAAGAAGCCTTTACAAAATATATTTTTCCAATTGATAAATGCCGAACTTGGCATGAAAATGACTGTACGCCCAGTTTTCTGTCGTTTGATTGCTAGTAAATGAGAGCCATTGACACAATATTCTCTTAAAGGACAATGCTCGTTTTTGACAACCTGGACCTTATTTACGACATATTATAAGACGTTTGACTCACCGAGATCACTTTGGTGTAGTTCGGAGGCATGTAGAAGAAATTTAAAATCCAGCGTGAGCCAGTATATCCATGTAATGTCGGTGGTCGGGGCACTTAGAATGCAGTTTCTAAAAATCTATTTTCTGCCACGAAACGGTTGTTTTCATCAATCTGTCTTGATGAATCGCTAGTTGTGCTTACATAGACCATAGGCCTGTTGTGTTGTTTTTCACATGCCTCTGTAATATGATCTTTAGAAACGTCTTTAGACACGAAATAGCTTCCTCACTTGCTCCAGCACGCATGCGCACAGCGTGCTGGAGCAACGATTGCGCGCTGTGCGAATGCGTGCTGGAGCAAGTGAGGAAGCTATTTCGTTTTGAAAGACGTTTCTAAAGATCATGGCATGTGAAAACCACAACAGGCCTATGCTCTATGTAAGCACAACTAGCGATTCATCAAGACAGATTGATGAAAACAACCGTTTCGCGGCAGGAAATAGATTTTTAGAAACTGCATTCTAAGTGCCCCGACCACCGCCATTACTAAATATACTGGCTCGCACTGGATTTTACATTTCTTCTACATGCCTCCGAACTACACCAAAGTGATCTCGGTGAGTCAAACGTCTTATAATATGTCGTAAATAAGGTCCAGGTTGTCAAAAACGAGCATTGTCCTTTAATATAATATTACTCTCGCGAGATCTCCGCCACTGAAAGTCTGGAGACATGCTAATCGAGAATCTGGGCTAGAATGAGCGCCTGCTACCAACACTACCAATCAGAATCACTCCCTATCCTCCAATATGGTGAAAGACCCA
The DNA here is from genome assembly GCF_949987555.1 of Borostomias antarcticus. Taxonomy (NCBI): domain Eukaryota; kingdom Metazoa; phylum Chordata; class Actinopteri; order Stomiiformes; family Stomiidae; genus Borostomias; species Borostomias antarcticus. The sequence continues at coordinate 14,009,582 of NC_140237.1, forward strand.
CCTTACTGCAAATCCCTTGCTACAAATATTCATGCCTGTTTGAGTTTTTCAGTTTGATCTCTCTTGATTAGTACTAGTAGCCATACGAACTGCGTTGCAGATCATCTGATGATAGTTTTGTGTTAACGTTAGCCGTCTGAGCCAAGGGCCAGCAGTTTATTTTAAGAAGTAGCAATTGTTTGGCAAGTCACTTGTTGTTATTCATGAAAAAAATGGTGAGGTCCAGATAGACTTTTAATAGCACCCACTAGGATGAACTAACCTTGCCGAGGTAATCGTTAGCGCGGTGTTACTATAATTTATGTGATTTTACAAGACAAAGCCTTCCCATCACCAGGAAAAAGTCCCAAAACCTACATGGGATACCAGAATGCAAAGTTTGGAGAAGCTCCAGAATAAATCACAATATATAGACCAAGAAATACTGGTATTTCTACTCATTCTACAATCTAGTGGACTATCATAAAGTTTGAATGATGTTAGTTAAAAAGAAGAGAGAGGCGCTTGATTAGCCTCCAGCCACCACATAGCCTCCAGCCACCAGATAGTTGGACTCGCTTACCATTGTAAGGGCACGTCAATACCTGTGTCTCAGCTGAAATACATTGACAGAGCTGAACATTTCCTTGTTGGATTGTATTGAGACAAGTGACAACATCAAATGTCTAACTGTTGCATCAATAAGTAGCCTATTCAATAGTGGATAAAGGTGTTGCATAAGAAGTACGTTTACAGTAAGTTTTATTAATGAGTGTAAAATAGCCATCAATAATTCCACGGGTGATTTTCATACAGAGAAATTAAGCATACAAAGTTAACTTACTTGCTCCAGGAACGACAAGCAGATGCAGATCATCTAAAGTTGCAACCACAGAATCATTATACAGGTTCTTCCAAGGGATCTTCAATGTAAGCTTTCCTGGAAAAACAGAGCAAGCACTGTTGAGAAGTTGAGAAGCAGCCTAAAAGTAACTGGATATATTACGTTTGTGTATCTAAGATACCCTTTGCTATTTGATACACTTGTAGTGTCCAGCAGTTTAGTTTGCACTAATTGTAGTCGCTTTATTATTTATTGACTGTGTGGGGGCTTTGATCAATTGAATTACACCAAGAATAGCTCAAATGTACCTGGTTTTGTATGTTCTCCAACATTAAGACCATTCAACATCAACACCAAGAACATCAACTCCAAGGACAGCTGAATTATGTAAGGGATAACGTTACAGTGTTTCCCCTACCATTGCCTTGGAGGGGCGGCTGTGTTGTGGACTAAAAGGGTTAGTTACCATTTTTCCTCATTTAGGCTATGCATTTTCAGCAATGCTTTTGCAATTTATTTTCAGCTGTTCAGCATTCACACACATTTTCTGCAAGAAATGTTATTTTATCTAGTAATAATGTTTTTATTTTTTGTAAATATTTATTTACCTAAGTTATGTGCACTCGTTTCATTTCAGATAAAGTGTTACCGTTTTACTCTACTTAAGGGATTAGGCTCCTCCTCTACTCATCTCTTCACCACATAACTATGGCTTCTCACTGCTACCCCATTTTACTTCAACTGTTGGTACATGTATGTATGAAAACCACATCCTTTACACTAAACCGGGTTCGTGTTCCCTGGGCCATCCCCCCGCCCAACCCCACTATATGACTTACCCTAACCCGGGTTCATATCCACTCGGCCATCCCCCCCCCAACCCCACTATATGACTTACCCTAACCCGGGTTCATATCCACTGGGCCATCCCCCCGCCCAACCCCACTATATGACTTACCCCAACCCGGGTTCATATCCACTGGGCCATCCCCCCGCCCAACCCCACTATATGACTTACCCTAACCCGGGTTCATATCAACTGGGCCAACCCCCCGCCCAACCCCACTATATGACTTACCCTAACCCGGGTTCATATCCACTGGGCCAACCCCCCGCCCAACCCCACTATATGACTTACCCTAACCCGGGTTCATATCAACTGGGCCAACCCCCCGCCCAACCCCACTATATGACTTACCCTAACCCGGGTTCATATCCACTGGGCCAACCCCCGCCCAACCCCACTATATGACTTACCCTAACCCGGGTTCATATCCACTGGGCCAACCCCCCGCCCAACCCCACTATATGACTTACCCTAACCCGGGTTCATATCCACTGGGCCATCCCTCCACCCAACCCCACTACATGACTTACCCTAACCCGGGTTCATATCCACTGGGCCAACCCTTAACATCATATATGTAAGGGAAAAAATGGATACATACACAAATATATATTGTTGGCTGACAGATACTGTTCCCTGCTATCAGCTGGGGTCAACCCCCAATTCAATTCAATTCAATTCAAACAACTTTATTAGTCCCACTAGGGGCTCAACAACAAGTAGCCTACTGTACAATCAACAACAAGTAGCCTACTGTACATCAGGAGCTCGGAAGATCATTAATCATCTTGATCATCGTAAAAAATAATAATAATAATAATACTACAACACATGGCAGCCAGCGGCTCACAGAGTAAACCATTCAGTAAACCCTGCTCCAGACACTACTAATAGAGCCGGAGGCAAACAAGACGGCCCATGGCAGACTCTATGCATTTATTGCATTAAATAATATTCATAGGTTTTATTGAATAGTTTTCAAAATATATATATCTGACTTGTAACAACAGTCAAGTAAGCAAAGAGGCAGGTGGATGAGCAAAGCTAGCTAGTCTATGACTCAGCTAACAACAGAGCCAGATAAGGAAAGTGAATAATGAAAAGGCACAGTCTATTCTTACGGCACCGTATCTACAGCCAATCACAGCGGCCGTAAGAATAGACCGGCCCACTATTCACAGTGCTGCATCTTGTTTTGGGAAATTCTGTTTTCAAAACCTATCCAACCCTAACCCTAAACCTAACCATAACCATAACCCAAATATAAAGTATTTATAGATAAAATGTTTGAAATAGGTACAGTCGCCATAGAATAGTCATTGCCTAATGAAAATCTGAAAAATGTACTGTCCAAAAACAAGTTACGTTAATTCAGTTTCTTCAGTATAAGGCCCATTGAGTCTTTCTCTAATTCATGTTTTGGCCCCTGGACACTCACTACAAAGATCTTACACTCAGATTTCAGTTGGCCTAATGGTATAATAGGATCAGAAGAAAAGAGGCATTCAGAAAAGGGCGAGACACTCCTCAGCATGTGAGGCATTTAGAGCAGATGAGAGATAACTGTTGAACAGAGATACAGTTTGAGAGTTTGCCTCAAACTTATCTTCAATGTAGCAGCTCTTTTTGTGTACACAGTCAAATGGTGGTTTGCTGATTATAGTTGGCTTATCTCAATAACAGTCTCATTAGTGAGCTACTGTACTTGGAGTGGATCAGTGAGAGACCAGCCTCAATGGAGAATTGATAGAGCACATACACGCTTAATAGAGTCATTGCAAATATATTATTTATGTATTTATCTATGTCAAATTCCAAGGTTAATAAAGTGGGAAAGCACAGATACTTACCAACCTGCCCAGCTTTCACTTTGAATGGAACATCAAGCTCACTCTGTAACAGAAATAATAGCATAGCAACAGAAATAATACAAAAAGCTGATGGAGTGTTGATCAGAATGCATAAAGATACAGTTAATATGACAGCCTTAAATGGCCAGTCTCTTGGCATAGCAGCCCAGTCCCACTGGCAGTGTGAGTTCAGTCACACTTTCACTGATTGAACACCAGGCTTCAGTAGCAGCTCTGATTTAGCAGCCATGGCCACATCAGCCAGAGAGCTGCAGAGGGATCTCAGCCGTAACTGATGGGTTTGACATTCTGTTTGCTACGCTTGTTTAACCAATCAACACCTGATCTAGCAATGCTGAGGTGAGGGGATGAATGTGAAGAGCACAGGTGTAAATTATGCTGTCAATACTTACCAAAGCATTTTCCTTCACTTTCAGATTTTCAAGAACAACATTTCCTGAACCGAATAAAAAAGATAAGGTTAGTGACTTGAATATGATGTGGGTATTGAAGTATCAGTTTTTTCCTTGTTTTGCAAGGCAGAAATCAACAACAACGTGGCAAGTTAGATTTCAGGTTCCCTTTTTTTTTAATGAAATTCTTTGATGTTCCCTTTTCTAAAAAGGCCACTCTCCCTTGTTTGTTAGAGGGCCTAGGCCTCCTACATAAAAGTCGGCAGTTGACCACAAAAACAGGATTGCCTATCAGCAAGTCTATCTAGTCACAGCTATCTGTGACTAGACTAGGCCTCTGACTAGGCCTATCTACACATACACAGTCAATAAGCTCAGTAGGCTGCATGGCAGACATTCTATGTTACAACTGGCACTAAGGCAGAAAAGCAAGATTCTAGTTTGCTGCGTTTTGTCACCAGTGAAGTAGACGATAACACATCCGTGGGCTAAAATATGACGCCGGCTGTCTTTGATCAATCTAGAATATCTGGCGAATACAAATTGAAGATGTCACACAGTAGGCTAGCTGATAAAGTGATTAAAATAGCTCACCCATATGAGCCTACATCTGGTTTTCTTTTCACAATCTAGCTAGCTAAACTAAATAATAGGCACATTCAGACCAAAGTGCCTCAAGGCTGTACTTTTCAATTGCAGAGTAAAAGTGCACGCGGTATGAGTACGAACACATAACAGAGACCAGCGCTGCAGTATTGCAAACCCAAGATGACAAAGCAGTGTCTGAGAACAGACAACCCACCCATAAACAAAACATGAGCCCTTTATGTCAAGGTTTATAGTCACCAGTCTACAAACAGGGAGTGTGAAAATCGAGTAGGGCTGTAATTTGAGCTCTTTACTTTCAAAAGGGGGTTTTGGTTCAAGACGGGTATGGCAGGTGCAAAGGAATAAGGAAGTTACCTTGCTTGGGGTAACTTCACTAATGTGAGCTTCCATAATAAACATATAAAGCAAAGTCCAAAGGAAATTGTTGTCATGCTCTCATTGTTGATCATACTAACAGTCTAAGACTCTAACTCTAAGCTAACTTAGATAGGTAGATCGATAGATAGCTGTCTCGGCTATACGGTAACATTAACGTTAGCATGACCTGTCAGTTCTGAGTGTTTAGAGGTTAGACATTTCATTAATTGACAGCAAAACTGCACCAAGTAGGCTAATGATATATGTTAGATCGTGTATCTGTTTTTGTAAGCTAGGTATAATGCATTCGTCCGATATAGGCTAATGTTATTGCAGGCAGACTTGTCCTGCAGCTAGGCTTGTTATGTACCCCTCTCGTGAATTCGTGGCAAAATACGCTCATCGTTAGTAAATATTTCTTCAGATATTTCTTTACTCATCAGCGTCAGTAGACAAATGCTGTCAGGAGGCTGACTTGCAACATTTGGATGCTGATATGCGATTGCTCGCGCAATATACTCAGTAACTTACCTCCCCAAATGCCAATCTTCAGCTGGGACTTATCCAGGTTTTCCACATAGTCTCCGATAAACCTGTTCAGTAGATCACTGACCAGTGATTCGAAAACCATTGTCGATTTCGGAGAGCACTACCCTTGTAACATGGTATGTGCTCCGGCAACACTATCCCGTGATGTGTATTTCTGCCTGACGAAATGACAAACACTGGAATTGAAAGCGATCGCTCGGTGGTTGATTAGTCACTAGACTCGGCTAGTGATGTCTGTAGTCGTACAGTTACAGCAGGATAAATCGGGATAAATCGATTTGAAATTGCGCTGATGCTCAGATGTGGTCTGAGATGAGTGTGCTATTTAATCACTATAAGGCATGAATGAATGTGAACCTATTTAAGCCTTAACATTATCAGATCCGTTTTAATTAGTGGTTTAGATTCGTTAAGCCTAGGTAATGGTGAAGTTGGGAGTATTCCTTGGCAAAATGTCCATGTCGAATCACTGCTTCTTTTATCCAAATGTAGTTAATAGTGTAATGCACGTGGTTAATTTTTCAATGATTTGGCTTTAAATAATAATAATTTGTTGTCTGAAAATATCATAGGCTAGATGTGCAATTTAAAAAGTTATACTGAATCTGATTTGCATATAATAGTTTTAGCACTACTAGCTTGTTGTTACAATTTGTAATTTTCTGCAAAAATGATGTTTCAGCTTCAGTATGCATTATGGGATATGTATGCAACAACCTCTCCATCATAGCCATGATGAGTGAACATTTGACACACACCTAGTTTCCCGTAATAGAATAGAGTTTGAATTTAATCGAATTTCAGCAATATAAGTAGAAAAGTAGAAAACATAGTCTCAAATACATTTCAAATATATTTCACATTGTCAATACACAATTGAGCAAAATCTCACAGTCCCCCAAAATGTAGTCTCTTTTCATTGTGGACATTTTATTGACCACTTTAAAGCGCAGAGACCGGTTGCCGATTTCTTCCTTACAAATGCCATCAAAGAAGAAATCTTCATTAAATATGGGATTGCGGCTTTTCTTGATAATAGTACTCCGCTGCTTCTGAATCTTTCCTGGCAAAAGACATATACTGATACTACAGTTGATGCTCTTTGGGTCAACACACATCCCATACAGTCCCTCTGCATTGATAAGTCTCACTCTGAGTCTCTGGTTGTCTGAGCAGTACTCAGCCGAGAGTCGCAAAGTGCCCTGCCGCCCTACGGGAACCAAACTCTCATTCATCACTCTCTCTCTGTACAGCACCAAGTCCACAGGTAAAATAGCAGGAGGTGCTAAGTTGAAGGTACTGGGCAAGGGCTCCACCAAGCCCTCCGACGCCCTCCTGACAATGTTGGGGCTGTTGTCTGTGGAGCTGCCCTCATCTGTGGACAGTGAGTGGTTCCTTGAGAGCATGGCCTTCTTCACAGTCCTGGACAGAAGCCTCTCGTGGCTGAGGGCTTTTAGAAGGGAGGCTTTGGGCAGAGACCTGGGCAGTAAAGGGGAACTAAAGGGGGAGGAGTCGGCGGAGGAGGTGGTGTCGCTGTCCAAAGTGCCCTGCTTATGCAGTGCCACCACCCTTGGGGACAGTCTGGAGGTGAGTTTGCCGAGGCAGAATGAGGCAGAGTGGGGGGATTTGGAGTAAGTGCTGGATCTGCTTCGGGGGGATACTACTGGGACACCGCAGGTACTGGGGTCACTGTGGAACAGAGACTCCTTTCTTCTGGTGTGGGGGCTTTCCAGTAAGGTGCAGAAGCCGTAGCATGTCTGGGCCTTGGCCAGGTGGGGGAGGGAGAGCGCTGCCTGGCTCTGGGGGTCTGCGTTGGTGCTTTCCTCATCACTGAAGCCGTTGTCGTGAGACACCTCATCCACGTTTTCCACCTGGATGATGTGAGTGCTCATCCCTTCTCTTGCCGATGCCTCCTTCTCCGTCTCAGAAGAACCTTTGACTACAGGAGCATGTTTAGTCCAATCCATCGTCTTTAGCTCTTGCTGAGATGTGATCTTAGGTGGGATGAAGAACTCAGGGATGGTGTTTGGAGTGATGATATTAGGACACAAAGTGATTTTTTTCCTCTTCTCGTGGGCTGTTTTATCCCCAAACATGATATCTGTGAGTCTGAAGCTGTATTCCGCTAGAGTAAATGTAGGGTTGTTCCTCTCCACTGACACACGGATCTGCTCCAACACCCACATGGGCTCCGAATCACAAGGGTCTCTGCTGCTCTGTCAAAAGAGTAAGAACATATGGTTAGGTCACACACATTTGAGCACATTTTTAAAAGAGATATCACATCACTTATGAAAAATAATTGAAATCAAAATGTGCCATTTTCAAAATGTAGCCAGGCTACTACTACTCATTTTGAATTCAAATATCTATTTCTGCAGTAACCACAAAACAAAGTTTAAGAGCAAATTACCTTGAATATGCAAATTCAGAAGAACTTGTCATTGATTGTTGTCTCAGTATCAGCTGTTCCTCTCTCAAAGTCAGTGCTTCTACTCTATGCAATCCCTCTTGTCTTTGAGGTGCAGAACGACAGACAGGCTGATTATATAGGGCTGCAGACAGGGGGAGGTGGCCAGTGTTGTTCTCACACACGCACACTTTGGATAAAGATCCGCCTCCTGGGCCTTTTGGCCATTGGTCTCATTCATATAAAGATGGAGCACCACAACAGTGCCCCCTGGAGGAAGCACATGGAAATATCACATCCAGGGCTGGCCAGAAAGATCACTGCTGAATC